>NC_142945.1:18415428-18527667 GCF_046866305.1 Octopus bimaculoides | reverse complement strand
CTGCGCAAAATCTTATATCTTCTTTTCCAGTGACATTCTTCACTGATATTGAAAAGGTGAAAAACAAGCAATGTTAATTCTCTAAATGAAGTATTAACAGTAACTGCACGATAAAGTGTAGTATATTGCCACTTAAGTATATATATATATAAAGGCGACTCGAGTTTCAGGGCTATTTCCCTTCGTCATGGCCGGTATGACAATCTTTAACAATATATATATATATATATATATATATACATATATATATATATATATATATATATATATAACAATATATATATATATATATATATATATATATATATATATATATATAACAATATATATATATATATATATATATATATATATATATATATATATATATATATATATATATATATATATATATAACAATATATATATATATATATATATATATATATATATATATATATATATATATATATATATATAACAATATATATATATATATATATATATATATAACAATATATATATATATATATATATATATATATATATATATATATATTATATATATAACAGGTAAGGTTTGAGGACAGGAAGAGCATCCATCTGTAAGATATCTGTTTGCATAGTGTATAAAGTTTCTCTTTCTTTACAAAGTGTGTACTCATCCATGCAAGAAATCATCACTTAAATTTCTTCATTTAAAAAAAAGTTCAATTTCATCTTGAAAACTTACTATGTGCACATTTTTTCCTCTCTTTATTTTACAATTAGGAAAGGAAAATTTCTATGCATTATTGAACATGTGTCATGCACACAAGTGCACAGATAGAGGAAGTGGGTGGCCATCACCTTATCTCTCTATGCTTAAAATATGTGACACCGTCGTTGGTATTTTCTGTCAATTGTGATATTTGATTTTAATACCTTATGCAGATCACTTAAAGTGGAGGGAAGTTGTGGAACATTGAGACCCAGGAAGACATGGAATGAAGTATTGAAGGCCGATCTCAAAATGCTGAGCCTTACCAAGGAGATAACAGAGGACCAATATATGTGGCACATTGTTGTACTTGAGAAGACCTGTCCACCATAACAGAATTGAGATCCCAAAACCAAGGTGCCATGTAAAAACAGTGGTATAGGTGCTGGTGCTGTGTAAAAAGCACTGATGATGGTGTCTCATAAAAAGCACCCATACACTCTGTAAAATGGTTAGCGTGGGAAGGGCATCTATCTGTAGAAACCCAAGCCAAAACAAACCATTTTGATCTGATGGTGGCAAATTTTGTGCCATTGTTTACTACCCAAATTGTCTTATATGATCTCATTCAGCTTCTTATGTATTTATGTGGATTAGTCTTTCTTGTCTTACTTTTATTTTTATAGAAATTACTTAAGAAGGCAAGGACTTGTAATGATAAGAAGTTTCTCAGAGTTTACGTGAATGGTGTTACAATTTGATATTGAGCTGATATGAATCAAATAAACGCAGATTCTGTTGAGATTTTAAATGCAAAAAATATTTATTCGTATCATTAACAATTGAATGTTGTCATTACTATGAACGACAAAGAAAAGATGTTTACACAAGTAAGATGTTTCATAGTTTATATCGGATTTTGTAGGATCAAGTATGATAGTAGTCACCACTGTGTGTTTCTTGGAGTTAGCTGGTTAGTGGGTGTCACTGCCACCATCACCACCATCATTGTTGCTGTTGTCATTGACCATTGTTTTGCTGTTGCAGTACTGTTCTGGTCTACTTTCTGGTTCTCTGCTGCTATCTGCCAGCCAGTGGTTAAAATGCACTAAATATATAGACAATGTTATTGACAGAAAAAATGCACCAAAAATTTAATCTTGTTCCATCAGAAGTTTTAAGTGGTTAATGTTTTGGTGACATCTGAAATATTTGAGTAAATTGCGTTTGTATTAGTTAATTGTTTTTTTGCACTGGATAATGATCCAGCTTTGATTTCTAAGTGTATTGTGACTGTCTAATATTCCTGCTGCAGACTCATATATCAAAATTATATTGGATTTTGAGGCACTATCAGTTGTACTTTTGCTCTCTAATAACACAATGTCCTGTTCCTATTTTAATCCTGATAAAGATGTTAGTGAAAATGTTGTCATTGACCATTGCCTCGCTACAGTAGACACTGTTTTGGTCTACTTTCTGGTTCTCTGCTGTTATCTGCCAGCTAGTGGTTAAAATGCACTAAACATGTAAAGAATGTTTTTGTCACAAAAATGCACCAAAAATTTGAATCCTGTTCCATCAGAAGTTTTGAATGGTTAATGTTTTGGTGACATCTGAAGTATTTGAGTAAATTGCGTTTGTATTAGTTAATTGTTTTGTTTTTTTTTGCACTGGATAATGATCCAGCTTTGATTTCTAAGTGTATTGCAACTGTCAAATATTCCTGCCACAGACCTGTATATCAAAATTGTATTGGACCTTGGGATATCAGTTATAGTTCTGCTCTCTAATAACACAATGTCCTGTTCCTATCTTAATCCTGATAAAAGAAGTTAGTGAAAATGTGTTTAACCATTTTGACACCAACCTGCCTGAGACCACCCCTGGTTCTATGATACAAATTTCCTATTTTAAAGTATTTAAATTAAAACTTCCTTTCAAAATTTCATGTTGATTTATGTTCCAAACACCAGTTTAATAATAACAAAGTTACTTTAGTAAATTTTTCACTACTTTTTGAGTTAACTGAAACAAAAGTGGTGTATTTCAACAGAAACATGGTAATAAAAAAGGTTAAAATATAGCCATTGATTGAAAAAAATGATGACCAACCTAAATTGAGTTTGAATCTCATCAGAGAACAACCTCAGTGAACAAGTGGCCAATCTGTTTATATGCACAACATGTCCAGTAGTTTCAGAGAATTGGAGCTACTAATTTGCATACTATAAGTGTATATCACTTTATTTAATATCAGAGGCCTGTCAATGGAGAAACCAATCTATACAATATCAAAGTATGGTATAATATATGTAAACCTATGTAGTAGACATACGCACATATCCAACTTACATATTTCTCCATAGATTGAAAGAAATGATGGCTGACCTTAATTGATTTTCGACCCTTACTGGAGTCTCATCAGAAGTATCTGCATCACTTGACCAATCTCAGAGAAACAAGTAACCAATCCTTTTATATACACATCAAATCCAGTAGCTTCAGAGAAAAGCTATTGGATTTGATGTGTCGAATTTTGGCCCTTATTGGGGTGGTTTAAATATTTTATTTCTGAGAAAAATCTCCCCCATTTATCCCTTTAGTTTTTAAACCAGCCATATCCGGCTCAATTATTCTACCTGTTTTATGTTTAAACTGACTAGATGTGGCCTCTCACACATACCCTACAATATCATTCTAAAATTTAACAGTTATCTCATCAAAATCTCAAAGCTACATGATAATGCATGATTAATTAAAGACATGTGAATAAATAGACATTACTTTTGACAAAATAATGTAAACGCTAAAGGGTTAAACATTCAACATGCCCCTATATCTTCTACTTGACATATTCCTCTATTTGTGAGTTCACAAAGACCTCTCCCCCAAAGGAGGGGTGCCACTCAATTAAAATCTCTAGTTTTCAATAACCACTATTGGAAACCACTGGATTATATAAATGAGAGAACATTAGAGCTCTTATGTATTATTGAACAACAAACAAGAATATATTTCAACTCTATTTTATTAATAACCATGAGATAATTCTGCAAAATATAATCAAAACTACTGCAGTCTAGACTCAAATCTGTTTTCGATTTCTCAATGATAGGATATTGAATTAACTTGTTAGGTCATACTGAGATGACCTGTTGTGCTGTTTATTTCTTGGAAATGTCATTCGAGCTATAAAATACAAAAGAAAAAAAAAATTTTAATATCTGTTGCAGACTTAATTTTCTTAGGATTAGTTTGAAGCAGTTTAAGAATTTAATAATGGTATGACAAAAGTTCCTGAGTTGTATTGACTTTAGAATTTTATATTTATGTTCTGTTAGAGTTGATTTGCAATTGTATCTCAATAATTTGTCAACTTGATCAATAACTATTATATCCACTTATCCACTTATATAATATTAATATTTTTAAAGAGGAGAAGTTAACTGCAAAGGATCATTGTTGAATATAGTTTATTCATTGCCAAGCACATTGCTAGTATTCTAGTATGTCTTGAAAGTGGTGATTTGAGCAGTGCTTCACTATGGAAAAGTGGTAGCACTAGCATTCTTGTGTATTTTAGTTATTAGAAACCCTATTTCAATTGAAGAAAAATAACTACTTTGTATGTGTGTGTGTGTTTGTATACACATACATACTTATATTCATAGATGTGTGTGTTTGTGTGTATGTATGTGTGTGTATTTCCTATCTTATTTAAATTAACTATTGCTTAACCATCTTCTCACACCGTCTCCGATGAAGGGATATAATAAATATCCTGGAAACAGCTGTAAGACCTATTTATAAATGTTCTAAAATATACACAGCCTTGGTCTTTTCTCTCATTACGAAAAGTAAATCTTTGTCCAATAGTCTGGTTACTCATGTCATATATATAGATATATGTATCATCACCATCATTGTCATTTAACATCTGGCTTCCATGCTAGCATAAGTTGGATAATTTGACAGAAGCTGGCAAGCCAGAAGTTTGTACCAAGCTCCACTGTCTGTCTTGGCATGGTTTTTACAGCTGGATGCCCTTTGTAACTCCACCTACATTATAGAGTGGACTGGGTGTTTCTTATATGACCCTAGCACCAGCAAGGTCTACTTTGGCATGGTTTTTATAGCTGGATGCACTTCCAAATGCCAACCACTTACAGACTGGACTGAATACTTTTTTATGTGACCCACCCCCATCATCTGCTTAACTGCAGCATTCTGCTACTGTATTTAAACCTGAGCAGAACTGCTTACTTCACCAGCTTTTTTCTGATACCACTTACCTTTCTCACTACCTGAAAACATTTCACTTGATAGCCATCCTTCATTCTTAAATACTGCCTCTCTCCACCCACAGTTTGCATTAACCCTCCTTCTGTACTATCAAGTTATCTCTTCTTCTCACCACCATACATCTTTCACTCTTCTCATGGCTCTCCCTCACTCATGCAAACTACTCAACCACACATCATCTTTCTCTTTCTTTTGTTCTTCCTCTGTCTACCATATTTTTATTACTATTCTGTTGTTCTTCACCCCTTTCGGTACTGTCGTTTCCTACTCTCCCCAAACTCCTCCAATTTATATGTACCATTGATCACCTCCACTCTTTATCCCCCATTGGTTACATCCACCCCTCAAATCTACCCAATCTACAGTTATCACCTACTCTTCTCTCCAATGTATATTTATCATCTCACAAGACTTGTTCTTCACTCATTATACTCTTACGCCTCCTCACCACTACTTTTATCTCTCTTTCTAACTTCACAGTTACCCCTCCTCTTTCTTCTATAATGTGACTCACCATATAGCTCCTTGGAAGCAAGAATCCTGTTCTCTTCTGCACCTTTCTCTCCTACTTCAGCCCCTCATCTCCTTGCATAAAGCTAACTCCCTCTCTACTGTAACGCCACTCAGTCAAAGCGATCTTAGTCTTGCAAGCTGCATGGTGGCCTCATTACTGCAAGTACCACAGAAAATAAAAGCACCCAGCACATTGCAAAGTGGTTGGTGTTAGGAGGTGCATCCAGTCATAGAAACCAAGCTAAAGCAGACATTAGAGCACAATGCAGTCCTTGGACACTTCAGATCCAGTCAAACTATAAATTCTATGTTAACATAGACGTTAAAAGATGACAATGAGACATGTTTCAAACATACTGAGTCCAACATACTTAATAACATGACAGCTGAAAAACTAATTCTTTATTGTATTTTTATTTTGTTTTGTAACTAATGCTTTTTATTTTTCAGCACAGTCACTATTATCTTCAATACACTTTCTTTATCACTTGTGCAGTTACTCTATGCCATTGAAATAGAACTTTTATTCATGGCGCTGTAGTTCTGTTGATTGAACGATTGAATATCTATCATCAAAGCAGGCTGAGATCCATTTACTTTTCATTTTATATATGTATTTGTATGTGTGTGTGTGTGTGTGTGTGTGTGTGTGTGTGCATGCATTTATATGTATGAATGTATGTGTACACATGACCATCATAATCATTTTTATGTCTTTTTCATGTGTTTGCATGGGTTGGTCAAGTTCTCTCTGGCACAGAATCCCACCATATATATATATATATATATATATATATATATATATATATATATATATATATATATATATATATATATATAGAGAGAGAGAGAGAGAGAGAGAGAGAGAGAGAGAGAGAGAGAGTGTGTGTGTGTGTGTGTTATTGATATATAGATAGATATTTGTATGAGTGAGTATATGCATATATGTGTGTATGTGTATGCATATATGTGTGTGTGTAGTGTGTATACAGACACACACACACAACACAAGAAGAGGTTTTCTAAAAGTTTTGAGCCTGGCTATGATCCCTTTGGCAGCAATATGAAATTATTGTTTCATTTTATTGCTTTATTTGCATAATACACTGTGTGAGTGTGTGTGTGCACACAATTTGTTTATTTGATGATTATATATATATATGTGTGTGTTTGTGTGTGTGTATGTGTTTGTAACAAATCAATAAATTACAGATGCCAATGTTTAACTGTTTATCAATATTGTCTGCAACTGTCTCTAAATCTATGGAAATTTTGCTGGTATCAGGAGTTTGGCCTCACCAGGATCAATATGTTCTGATAGCATTTTTGCTCATCATATTTGAGTCTTTCATATTGCAATTTTATAAGCCTGGTTCGTTTCCAAATTCATTGAATGAAAATAAACATTAGAATTTTGCTTGTATGAATTGATTTCGACATTCTGTTCAAGATGAAAGAAGTTGTGCTATATAAGCATGGTCTGGATTAAACTACCCATGAGCTTGTCTTCTCTGTTTACTGCCTTCAGAGATGAAACTTACCAACCTAATGGACAATTTTATTGCCTATGAAATTTGTCATTTGCTGGACATGCTATTTCACAATTACTGTGAATATTGCCGAAAGAGTTGTACAGTCCATTATCCATAAAACTTCCCCTCAAGGATCTACTTTACTCCCTTACATGTTTTTATTTTCCCCCTGAACAATCTTTTATTGCACACTTGTGATCCTGTTCAGCCATTTGATAACTATGTTCTGTTCCCCATCTTTAACTCTTCTTGCGCATTAAGTGTACTGGCTTCTCCAAAATGTGGATCTGATGAATTAGTAAAGCCCAGTCATCATAGCTTCCTCCCACTATATTCTTTTTCATCTTTTGTCTTTTATCTTTTACTTGTTTCAGTCATTAGACCACAGCCATGCTGGGGCATAACCTTAAATGGTCCTAGTCATACAAAATGATCCCAGTACTTATTTATTTTTAAAAATCTGCTGTTTATTTTGTTGAACTCTTTTGCCAAACTACTAAGTTCTGGTGATGTACACAAACCATCATTTGGTTGTCAAGTGGTGGTGGGAAACAAACACAAAGATACATCGCACATAGTTACATACATACATCTGTACACACACACACACACATATGACAGGCTTCTTTCAGTTTCCATCTACTAATCCACTGGTCAGCCCAAGGTTATAGTAGAAAATATTTGCCCAGAGTGCCATGTAGTTAGATTGAACTCAGTAGCATGTGGTTGGGAAGCAAACTTGTTACCACACAGCCATGCCTGTGCCTTTGTACAATTTTTTTAAACACATCCATCACACATTTATGACTGTTACTGATTCTTTTCTCCAGAAGCTATCTATTCCTGTCATTAAAATTAGCACTTCAAAAGCTTTCCCATCTGTCTTTGTCTCTTCTTCCAAGCTCTGTTCCTTATTTTACTATTTCTGTATGCAATTGAATTATTATTACATCACAAACACCATAAAATAATCCAGCTATAATTGTCCCTACTCCATCTTGTCAGTTCCTCCTCAAAATATTTTTAGCACTAAACAGACTGTCCACTGAATAAATATGTTGTGAATTTCTGTTCCAAGTGAAAATGGAAAAAGCTGCAGATTCCAATCTTTGCTGAGAAATTACTGTTGCAACATACAGTTGTCAATAAATTACATTATGCCTCTGAACATGATCACCAAAGCTATATTTGCCTAAGGCTGGTAGATATTAGTGCAAAAGAACAGTGAGAGCTGACTACATGATACTGGATATCTTGTTTGTGACCTCTGGTTTTTTTCCTTCTAATTCTGCTCTTTTCTTTTTTAGATAGGTAGCTAAGGTTGATAAAATAAATTACTACCAATACATAGAGGCAGACCCAATCAATAATACTTCCCCCTTTCTAGTGTGTTTTTTTTGTTTTTTGTTTGAATAAAAATGGTAAAATGGCTAAAACGAAATGATTGTTGTGGTAGAGGTTGAGATGTGAGTGAAGAAATACGTTTTTTGTGAACAACTTTCAAACCAGATTTCAATTGATTTTTTTTTTTTTTTACTTGTGTCAGGCAGTATTTTTTAATTCTTTTTGGTCTAGCACCCCTTTAATGGCAAGTTGACTCAGACTTCTTAGATCTTCTGTAGTGTTATTTAAAGGTAAATTTAATTTAATTTGAATTCACAGCAACTGCTGAAATGAAGTTCAGATTCCACCACCACCTCCACCACCACCACTGCCACCATCATTGTCATCATCATCATCATCATCATCATCTTTATTTTCCTATAGAATTGAGTATTTAATTTCTTTTTCTTAATCCAGATTAATACTGATAAGTAGGTGCATGATAAAAAGTGTTCTAGCTACAACCACCCCTTCTTTCTGTGTCTATATATAGGTGTATATGCGTCCAATGTGTCCTTCCATTTTTCTTTTAGTTTTTACGCAGTTGTCAGATGTGATTTGATGGAATTTAGCTGCTGTTTCTAGCTAGTGAAACAGTCTTGTAGAAGCTCTTTCATTGGCTTGATATAAGTGAAATAGATGAAGATGATGATAATGATTAATTAAGTCTGCAGATAAAAATATGTTTTATATAAATAACTTTCCTAATGTTTGCCCAGTTATTTTTAAAGCCATTTATGGAACTGACATTAATAACCTGGCTTTGGTAATTTATTCCAATTACTGAAAATTGTATTGTAAGAAGATTGATTACTCCCCCTTCAATCACTTTCCCCAGCCACCACCACTACCACCAACAAAAACTATTGAGAAATACAGGAACATCATGTGTTGAGTAATATTTTAGTTTTTTTTGTTAAAGTTGTAGTCGGTGATGTTTGGATTCAATTTCAGCCACAGTCTGGTAACCATAATCTCGAACATTTCTGTGAGCTATTTCTTTATATGTGCGGTTTTAAAATGTACAGTATAATGTAAATGCAAAAAGGAAAAAAAAAAAAATGATGATAATAAAAATTTTGGTGTATTTAGGAAGAGCTGTCTTTGCCAATAAATACTGTGGTAGGTTTATTGGCAAAAATGTAGTGGCATTTCTAAGTTCAAATATTACCAATGTTGACTTTGCTTTCTTATCCTTTCAGAGTTGATAAAATGAGTAGCAGTCAGGTTACTGGGATTGATTTAATTGACTGTTCTTTTACAAGCACACACGGCCAAATTTGTGACTGTGTAACAAATTATTATTACAGGAGCCATTAGAATTTTGAGCAAAATGCTGCGCAGTATTTGCTCTGGTTTATTACATTCTGAGTTCACATCCCAACAAGGTTAACTTTGCCTTTCATCCTTCTGGAGTTAGTAAAATAAAATACCAGTCAAGTATCAAAGTTGATATAATTGGCAGACTTGCATGCCGAGACAACTGCCATTCTTTTATCTTTTATCATTTACTTTTTTCAGTCATTAGACTGCGGCCATGCTAGGGCACCTCCTTGAAGAATTTTTAGTCGAATGAAGTGACCCCAGTCCTTTCTATTTTTTTAAAGCCTGGTATTTATTCTATTAATATCTTTTGCCGAACTGCTAAATTACAGTGACATAAACATACCAGCCCCAGTTGTCAAGCAGTGGTGAGGAACAAACACAGATACAAAGATACACATACATGCATGCATGCATCCATGCATACATACATGTATACATGCATGCATGCATACATACATACATGCTATAACCTTGGACTGACCAAAGCCTTGTGAGTGGATTTGGTAGACAGTAACCAAAAGAATCCCATCGTTTGTGTTTGTGTGTTTGTGTATGTATGTGTGTTGGTCCCTCACTATTGCTTGAGGATCGGTGTTGGTGTGTTTACATCCCCATAACTTAGCAGTTTGGCAAAGGAGATTGATAGAATAGATACCAGACGCTTAAGAAAAAAAATGTACAGGGGTCTATTCATTCCACTAAAAATTCTTCAAGGCAGTGCCCCAGCATGGGTGCAGTCTAATGACTAAAACAAGTAAAAGATAAAAGATAGAAGATACACAGCCATGTGGCACTCCGTTGCTTATGTCGAGGCTTCCAGTTGATCCGACCAACGCAACAGCCTGCTCGTGAAATTAACGTGCAAGTGGCTGATCAATCCACAGACACGTGTACCCTTAACGTAGTTCTCGGGGATATTCATCGTGACACAGTGTGACAAGGCTGGCCCTTTGAAATACAGGTACAACAGAAACAGGAAGTAAGAGTGAGAGAAAGTTGTGGTGAAAGAGTACAGCAGGGTTCGCCACCATCCCCTGCCGGAACCTCGTGGAGCTTTTAGGTGTTTTCGCTCAATAAACACTCACAACGCCCAGTCTGGGAATCGAAACCGCGATCCTATGACCGCGAGTCTACTGCCCTAACCACTGGACCATTGCGCCTCCACACACAGCCATAGACACAAGCAATAAAATAATTAAAGAATCACATACATCAACAAACAAATGTTACACACAATGACTTCATTGGACCAACAAATTGCATACTGACATACAAAAATCATCAAAACTACTCAAAGCGCATAGCGTTTAGCCATTCAATAACACAAAACTGTTAAATTCTCTTTTAACTTATTTCATGAGGTATCAAAAGGTTTACTTGCACAACTGTAATTTGGTCACCGACATAGTTCCACCTGAAGCCAAGCTGTCAGTGACCAGGGCACAGTTGTGCACAAGTGTATTTGTGTCAAACAGAATTTTCATTGCACAACTGCATCATGCATTGGAAATTTCAACACCTCATGAAATGAATTAAAAGTGAATTTTTATAGTTTTGTGTGTTATTAAGTAGCTGGAATAGTTCTCCGATAATGTAATTACTTTCTATATAATTCTCTGTGAAAGAATCTTGCGACATTATCATTTTTTAAATTTTTATATATATATATATATTCGTTCTGAGATGATAATTCACTGCACTAACCTTATAAATGTGTTACACTATTTTTTTTTATCTTTATATTGTGGCCAGATATGGCCAGCTTAAATGTTAAAGAGTTAAATCTGACTTTTTAAATCCATACTTAGGATTTATTCTTATCCATACATTCATCCTCCTTTACCCTGAGCATTTTCCCATGCATTACCTTTTTTGAGAAGCCTCCCCCCCCCTTTTTTTTTCAAGATATCTTCTCTTCTTTAATTTAGGTTAGCCTTACGGGAACAGTTCTATGATCAAAAATATTCTAGCCATGACTCTCCCTGCTTTCCCTTTTGAAGTATTGTGGAGTGTAATTTGAAAGATATTTGGCTACCATTCTTAATAGTAACTCCTTCACAGGTTCCATTTCTTGATCTTTATTTATGGTGGTACCGTACATTTTTAGTTTCAACTATTCCACTATCTCTTTTTCTCTTCCAGTAGTGGTTCCACACTATTCTATGCATCCTTTGCTGCACTATTTTCTTTGCTTTGTATACATTCTTCATAAATAATTGATCCTGTCTTTTTTTATTTTTTTTTTATAGGATATATAGATCCTACAGATATCATTTTTGTTATACAAGGCTCCATATATATGTATATTGGTCTTTGAGATTGTTTCTATCTACACTTTTTCTTCTTTATGCCATTCAAGGATTTTTCCATAATGCCTCAATAGATGTAGCTTATATTGTAACAGCAAAGTCTTATTTTTACCATTTATTGCAGATTTAAGCAATCATTTTAACTAAAGGAATTTCTTTCTAAAGTTCTTTTGTTTTATCAAGCTTTGTTTATTATAAATTTTTATATCCTTTTACATCTGTGTGTCTTATGATTTATTTAACTGGCAAATTGTATTCCCTAACTTGCTACTATCTTTCCTTTTTTTCATTATTAAGATGCATTTCTCAATACCAAATTGCATCCCAATATCTTCACTAAATCAATGAAATGTTTCTACAGAAGAGTCTGTTTTGGCTATCATTCTTCGAAAGCAAACTCTTAAGTTCCCTATAAAGAGAAGACTGTGTGGTGGGGGTTTACTTTATGCTATCTGATGTAATAATAAACTCAATCTTTACCATTCTTAGTAACAGTGCTGAAAGTATCATGTGTCACGAAAAACAACAAAAAGAAACAAAGCAAAGAAAACAAAAACAAAGGCGATAACATATCATCCGCGTTAATTGCGTTTCTCATTTATCCATACTTTTTACAAACAGTTTTCTTACAATCTCTCCTATCTCAACTATCTCAAGTCAATCTAGGAATGATGAATCATATAATGGGCGTTTTATAATTGATCCATGCTATTGTGAGATTTGTATGTCACTTCCTGCAGTCCTCGAGAATTTATTTATTTATTTATTCATCTATCTATCAATAATCAGTACTTACTACCTCTACTACTCCTTCAACTCCCTTTTTACTCTTTAGGTAATACAACCTGGCTATCTGCCTATACCTCTCTGCACGTACCATTAAGTATCATGTTTCTGTAACTTCCTTCTACATTACTGAGAGTCATGTTATCAGTCTTAAAATCTTTGCCAGCATCAGATTCACCTTAAAACCTTCAGTGGGGTTGGTAAAATAACCAGCACACAAAAGTTCTAGGGTTGATCTAATCAACTATACTTTCCTCCAAAATTTGTGACCTTATTCTGTAAGAAATTATATTCTTGTTATTGTTGTTGTTCACCTTTTATCTGTTAATTAAGAGCATCAAAGCCTTTCGTCACACACTTCAGACAATTTTATTCGATCATGATAAAATATTTTATATATGTAATGACATAAGTGCAACAAATGGTTCTTGCTAAAATCTTAAGTCTGTTCTCTAATTGCACACCTGCCTTTCACTGCCGGAATCAGTATTAGCATCATTGTTACCACTGACTAATGCTGCTGTTGTTGCTGCCACCACCACCACCACCGCCGCCGCCGCCACTGCCACCACCACCATTTTGATAGTTGTTGTTGTTTATTATCTATTTTCTAATGTTGACATGAGTTAGACAGAACAGCAATACATCACTCTGTTTATTGAGATTCTACACCATCCACTAATATAATTAGCAGCATGTCTCATTCTCCCTCTCTGTTTTATTCTCTTTCTCTCTCTATCTCTCTTTCTCTCTCTCTCTCTCTCTCTCTCTCTCTCTCTCTCTCTATCTCTCTTTCTCTCTCTCTCTCTCTCTCTCTCTCTCTCTCTCTTTGTCCATCCCCCTTGACATGCACATCAAAGGCAATTAGCTGCTATCATATTTTTACCATGTTTGTATTTCATGGCCACACTAACAGGTTGTTTAGTTAGCTGAACACTGAGTAGTAATGCATGTTCATGTATAAGTTTTACTGTTGCTGCATAAATTGTGTGCATGTGTTGTTTGTGTGTGGGCGTCGAAAATTGTATGTATATTTTATTATTTATTAAATGATAAAAAGGAACAAGCATTTTATTCAATTAATTCATTCAAATACTATTACTGAAAGTAATTAACTATAAAATTGAACATTTATCACCTATGGATTTAGATTTCCCAAAGGTTGCCACCAGTTTCAACTTCAACATATTTTCCCCCTAGTTTATGACTTTATTTGCATTATATGCCAACCCCAAGTGTAGTTTTGTCTCCTGCATCCATCTCCTAGTGACTTTCCTGTATTGCTTTTCTCTCTTAGTACATTTATTTAATACCAGTTCACCTGAGGTATAAAGTCCTTCCACTATCTGGAGTGAAGTGACTCATTATTAATATGTTCTTTGTGTGTGTGTGTGTGTGTGAAGGTTCTTGGACAAATCTCATTACTCTACTTTTCTTACTGACAAAGACACTACCTGTTTCAGTGATAGAGCAATAACTTTTCTGTGCTTACAAGTGCATCATAGAGATGTCCTTACCCCCAAATTTTTTCTAGTAGAAATCCAATGATTTTGAGACATAAATGTGAGTAATTGCTCCTCCTCTCATACTCTAATCTCTCATCCTATAACATAAAACTAACCTCTCCTCCTTCAAGGTTTGTAGTCTTGTGAGCTGCATGGTGACGTCAGCTGTGCTGATGACACATAAAAAGCACCCAGTACACAGTGTAAAGTGGTTGGCATTAGGAAGGGCATCAAACTTTAGAAACCATGCCAAAGCAGACACTGGAGCATAATGCAGTCCTTGGACCCGTCACGTGTGAGCAACAAGAAAGAGTAAAGGAGGAAGAGGGAGAGAGAGAGACAGACAGATGGAAAATGGTGAAGGGGAGAAAAAAGAATTTGGGAAAGGATAGGAGAGAAGATGAAAGGGAGAGAGAGAGAGAGAGAGAGAACTGTAAAGGAAAGAGTCGCATCAGATATGATTGAACGCCACACATCCATTTCCAAGTAAGTTTTATCTTTTTATATATATATATATATATATATATATATATATATATATAATCCTACCCGTTAAACTTAGTCCTCAGGCTAATAGAACAATTAGTATAACTGAACTGATTTCAATAATTCATATAGCATAGCCAATGCATACTAAATAGACTCTTGTCAAATCAGCAAAATTCAGTGATCTCACACGACCAAGGTGAGGTGTCGACTTTTGTAATATCCTGTCATTAATCAATAATGTGTAACAATGTAGACATCCAATCTGTATGTTAGACACTAATGGCTGGTGTGAGACTTCTGGTCAAACAACTGTTTTCATATGTGCTAATTTTTACTCACCAAATAAGCTTAGAAATAGAACTAGGTTCTATAAATAGATGGAGGCTCTGTGTCTGTGTCTGCTTTTGTGTGTGTGTATGTGCATGTGCGTGTGTGTGTGTACATATACAGATACATTTCATGAATACACGTGTGTAAACATGTACACACACATACATACATATATATGTATATATATATATATGTGTGTGTGTTTGTACATATATATATGTATGTATATATATATATATACACACACACATATATATATATATATATATATATATATATATATATATATATACATACATACATATATATATGTGCATGACATTTTAAAATCAACAAAGATCAGTCCAGCTCTTGGTGGTCCAGATCGGATGTGCAATCTATGTGCCATGATGGTTCTAAGGTGTAGGTACAGGAGGTGGTCAAACTCTGCATAAGGAGTAGATAACCACCATATATATATATATATATACATATATATATATATATATATATATATATATATATATATATATATATATATATATACACACACACACACATATATATACTTAAACACACACATATATATATACAAGGTCTGATCAATAAGTATCCGGACTGTTGCCATAGTAACGAAGCTAAAGCATGCAGAGTGAAGCCACTTGATACAGATTGGTCTTCAACTCTACTGTACACATGCACTAAGTCTTAATGTTCAAGCTCACTTCTGCTGTTTACAGCAATGCTTGGAAGAAAGGTGTGTAGCATGTGATCATCGCATTAACCATGGCAAAGTTGTCATGGCAATACCTGCTCAGAGGCCTGCACAAAGTTGCAGGAAGTGTATGAAGCAGAGTGTATGAGCTGCACACAAGTGTACGAGTGATTCAGATGTTTCCAAGATGACTGAAGAAATGTTGATATTGACAAACATTCTGAGAGACCTGCAATCAACAGAACTGAGAAAAACATCTCAGATGTGCGTGCAGCTGTGAGGGGAAATCATCAAATCACCATCCATGAGCATCAGAGGATGTGCAGATTAGTTATGGTTCAGTTCAGTCCATTATCGCTGAAGATTTGGGTAGGAGACATGTGTCTGCCAAGCTTATGCCAAAACTGCTTTCAGCTGACCAAAAAGACACTCTGGTTTCAGTTGCACAAGATCTTGATTGTGTTGAGAACAATGAAAACTTTTTGAAAACTTTGTGAAGGCCTCTGCAAGAATAACTGCACCATCAGCAAAATCTAAGTCTGTAATCCTAGATTCACCAAGGAGTTCACCACAACTCACCTGAGCCACCATTCAGCCAAGTACCCAATCCATGCAGGCATTGAACAGAGTGGGAGCCAAGACACAACCCTGATGGACTCCCCCAGATTTGACTGAGAAAAATTCAGATGTTGAGCCCCCAATCTGAACCACGGAGACTGTTCTGGTATACAAGGCCATCATCAGCCCAATCAGTTGGGGTATACCTCGCAGCCTCAAAATCCTCTAATGTACATCCCTGTCCACTGAGTCAAATGACCTGTTTGACATGAACCTTGATGGCTCTGGCCTCAGAGACACAAGCAGATGATTTCATGCTCCGTTCAGGTTCAGGTCTTTAGGTTTCTGATGCTCCTTGTCCTGCTCTGTAGTTGTGAGACTTGGACACTGTCTGAGACCCTTAGGAGCTGCCTAAAATCCTTTGGTACCAGGATGCTTTGCAGGATTATGGGTTACAATTGGTCAGATTTTGTATCCAAACAGTGACTCAAACTCAGAAACTGGGATGCATCTTGTTACTGGTATGATTTGGGAGTACCAGCTCAGACTGTTTGGTCATATCGCTCGATTTTCTGAGTTAGACCCTGCTTACCATGTTCTCTTCACCGAGGATCTGGCTGGGTTGATGGTTTGTGTTGTTTGACCACATGACACATGGTCACAGCAGATGAGGAGGTATCTTATGGATGGGGATTGACTGGGACTCTGCTTGATGGGTTATCTGTGTAGACCCAGGGATATATCGACAAATGGTGAATTCAGCAATGCACTGCAACAGCATATGCCCCCATATCTGACCTGACCTGATTACTTTTATTATCTTTCAATAGTCTTATTGTTATTGAAAGCTTTCACTGCACTACCAAACGCAACTATATGGACCTTGGTTATGTGCTGTGTTTGTTTGTTGTTACTTTTATTGTATAGAAAGTGCTCTATGTAGGATGTGTGGAGTACCCAGCAGTTCTATTTTCTGTTTTGAGTGGTTGGCGTTAGGAAGGGCATCCAGCTGTAGAAACTCTGCCAAATTTAGATTGGAGCCTGGTGTTGCCATCCGGTTTCACCAGTCCTCAGTCAAGTCGTCCAACCCATGCTAGCATGGAAAGCGGACGTTAAACGATGATGATGATGATGATGATGATATATATATATATGCAGGTCCTGGGGGTTTTGTGGTGGTGGGTGTTGTTGTTGTTGCTGTTTGCATTCCTGTTTGTGTGGTATAGAAATCTTGAATAGAATAATATAATGTAATAATATAAATTTGAAGAAAAAAAAAACAAGCAAAAGAAATGCCAAACCGATTAGTTAAAATTATATTGAAATAATAATGGTAATGCTATTTTAAACTAATCTGAAGTAACCTTTTGTCTTTATATTCTGAAAGAGATTGTCTTCAGACTACAAAATATTCGGATTTCAGTTACAAAAAACCTCACTAGATTAACAAACGGGAGTAAATTGTTTAATCTCCTTCCAGCTCTCTTTTTCTTTGTCCTTGCTTTTTCCTTCTCTTATTCCCTCACAACATACATCAGTATACTCACATATATATATATATGAATATATGTGCACTTATATCCACATGCTTTTACACACACACACACACACACACAAATATACTATACTAAGAAGAAATGATCACGTTGTAAAGGAGTTAATTATGTCTTGACTCAATTTATTGTTACAGAGACAGTTCACATAAATAAATATATTTATCTAATAATTCAGTTCAATTATTGTGTATGTGTGTGTGTGTGTGTGAGAGAGAGAGAGAGAGAGAGAGAGAGAGAGAGAGAGAGAGAGAGAGAGAGAGAGAGAGAGAGAGAATAAATGTAAAACTATGAAATAGGTTTTGCATACTTAAACTCTTTCAGTTGAACCCATGACTTGGACAGCTGCCAAACAACCACTCTTAGGTGTCACTGGCCAAGTCATAGCCAGTTTGAAATAAATCTGTGAACCATTGGGGAAGAACAAGAATATTTGGACAGATATAATATAAGATTTGTCTTGATGACATACATCTGTATTTTTAATAGCCCAGCATTGTGGCACTGTCAGATTGTATGCTTAAGTTTACTCAGCCATCTTAAAAAAAAAGGACACTGTGTTTGAATAAATGGCATGGATAGAATTCTTTTGATTATAAAGCTATTTAAGTTGGCAAGTTGGCAGAATCATTAGCATGTTTGACAAAATGTCTAGCAACACTTCTTCTGACTCTTAACACTCTGAGTTCAAATTCTGCTGAGGTCAAATAAAATAAGTGCCAGTCAAGTACTGGGGTCAATATAATCAATTTGTCTCTTCAAAATTGCTGGCCTTGTGCCTAAATTAGAAAGAGTTATAGATTTATTCAATTAGAACTAAAGTAGAGCTAAACAACACCAGTAAAAATATGTGGTAGATGTTGATATGCTTGGGTAAATCAGTAAAGGGAATGGGTTGAGTTCATACAGAATTGGCCTCATTGAACAATGTATTTAGCAATCACACTTCTGCACTCAGTCAATGAGATGAACATGCAGTGTTCTTCACTAGAATCTAGACTAGAATCCACACTAAAATCTAGACTCAAACACTAGAATCTAGTAGACTCCACACCTGCTGGGTAAAAAAATAGTAAACAAGTGTGTGAATCATAGATTTTGAGGAGCAGTTTGATATCACTTCCAGACCATAGACTGAGCATCAGATGAGGCAATGCAACTCAGTTGAAGTTTATGCATTTCTTAATCTTATTTGGGATTGGCCATTTGGTAGAATGAGTTAAATTAAATGTCCATTAATTTTCTACATTTCAACATCATAGACTTGACTGTAAATGATACATTTGTGCTTGCCTGTAAAATCAATTGATGAGTATTTGGGTTAGTTATATTAGTAAGAAAGTAAGTAAAATCCTTAGCTGGTGACTGGATGTAGAGGTTGTCCTCTCAACCGATATGCTGCTGTGGGTGCCGCTGGATGATGGACTCTGGTGATGATGTTATTCCACACTTTCCAATCCATGGGTTAGCTATATCACTTTGAACCACATGTTTTGTCAGTTTGACTTGCAGATAGTGTGGAATAGTATGAAGAGAGCAATATCATCAATATGATTAAGGTCTGTCATTGTTGTATACCAGTTTTGTTTGGTAATGTGCAAACAAAGGAGCAGTGGATAACCACCAATTGGTTATATATCTTTAATCCTTTACTTGTTTCAGTCATTTGACTGCAGCCGCATCATTGAATAAAGTATGTTAAATGATAATGTAGTTCTGAAACACTATGCTTTGAAGAGAAAATGATGGGACAGTCATGGTTAGAATATCTTTGTTCATAGGTCTGTTCAGTCAAGGCATACCGGGGGGGGGGGGGGGGGGCAAATAATTGTTTCTAATTCAAACAACAAGACAAATGCAATAGTATGACCTTTAGTATATGTTCTTCAGCAGCTCTCATCTTTCATGAATGCTCAGTCTGGTGCCAAAGATAGATCAAAAGAGAGATCGGACTTGGTTTCCAGCATGATTGATTAGGTTCACCATCCTGGGAAATATAACTAGCCATCAATTTCATTACTTACCTCATGCTGAAGTGACGCTTTTTGCTTTAATCTTAAGATGAAAGTCCTTGGTAGCATTTTATCTGTGGAGTTTACAGTATCTGTTATTAACAACTACCAACTTTTGATACTCTTCCCTCTAAATGAATTTGATTTAGCTTGAATGCATGATAAGGATGATTATGCAGATAGCAACCCCAACAGCATATTAACTTATAAAAAGAAAAGAATTTCACAGTAGATTGATTTCATTTATTTCTATATTTGTTTGTAGTTCAGTTACTGTCAAAGTGTATCACTTATATCTGGTTCTCCTCCAAGGAGTAAATCACTGCCATTACCTTGTTTACTGTTTAGTGTTTGTTTATCATCCATTCACCCACGTAGTAGTTGTAAGTACTTGGCATTGTTTTGACATTGTTATCTTTCTTCTAGCTGTTAATAAAGTCAGACCTTGCCAACATTCTGACAACCATGATATTCTATTAATTTACTGATTTACTTATATATTTTAAAACATTACTGTTCAGAAATTTTACTATTTTTCTCTTATGAGCTGTCTTTTATATTGATTTAAACATTTCATTTTTTCTGTATTTTGTATTAAGTTTGTTGTATATATTTTTTTATAAAAGAAGTATAATTGATGGAAACAATTGCTTTCCTTAAATTTTGGTAACCAGTTTTGTGAATATTCAGTTCACTTCAGTATTCCATTCATTCTGATAGACATTTTCTTGTTTCATGTGGCTGCGTAGTAAGTAGCTTGCTTACCAACCACATGGTTCTGGGTTCAGTCCCACTACATGACACCTTGGGCAAGTGTCTTCTACCATAGCCTCAGGCCGACCAAAACCTTGTGAGTGGGTTTGGTAGACGGAAACTGAAAGAAGCCCGTCATATATATGTATGTGTGTGTATATGTTTGTGTGTCTGTGTTTGTCCCCCCAACATCGCTTGAAAACCGATGCTGTTGTGTTTATGTACTCGTAACTTAGCGGTTCGGCAAAAGAGACCAATAGAATAAGTACTAGGCTTCCAAAGAATAAGTCCTGGGGTTGATTTGCTCGACTAAAGGCAGTGCTCCAGCATGGCCGCAGTCAAATGACTGAAACAAGTAAAAGAGTATCAGTAGATTCACTTCGGTGCTGACTAATTCACTCTTATCAGCTCATGATCATGATCTTTATATTTTTGTGCATGGCTTAGTGGTTAGGGTGTTGCACTCACAATCACAAGGTCATGGTTTTGGTTTCCAGACCAGGCATTGCATTGTGTTCCATGAACGAAACACTTTATTTCATGTTGCTCCAATTCACTTAACTATAAATGAGCTGTAAATGTTGTAAACTGGTATATGTCATGGAAACTGTGTAACTGGCCCTATGAGTATTGGGACTTGAAACGATAATGTCCAGTGACTGTTGGTGGTAATAATAATGATGATTATGATGATGGTGGTGGTGGTGGTGGTGGTGGTGGGGTGATGATGATGATAAATGTTTTTTTCTATTTTTCCTTAACTTTTGTGTATCAGTTTTATAGAACTTCAGCAATCGGTCCTTCTGTTTCTTGAGGTCATATACATTGGTAGTTCTAACATCAAACTCCTGAGTCAGACACTTCAAACTAATACTGCTGTCATAGTTTTTCAATAATTGATTAGCATGAATACTTCTTTTTATTTTATATATTTATTTCTTTTTCACATTTATGCACTCTAATATCTGTAGGCCATTTCAACATTTTCTACACAGAATAGAGCACATCTCATGTGGCAATTCATATGTGTGTAAAGCTATGACAGCTACTGACAGTAAATTAAATCAGCTCCAATTCAAATGGGCTGGGAAAGCCAACCAAGATGAGTGAATTTGCATCAAATAAATGAAAAGCCCTTGAATAGTCCACATTACTGTACATTACTAGGAAATCTTCTCAGTGCTTTCTAGAGTTTTCCATTTGTAGGGGATTTTCTAAGTTGAAAAACATACAAATTTTGAAGGTTCTCATGTTTAGGAGTTTGGTTAAAGGATTATGAACCCATACATATGTACGTACGTATGTATGTATGTACGTATGCACGCAGCCTGTTCGACCTAGTCGCACGTGCCTTCCGCGCTCGCTCGCGAGATTCTCGTTTCCATTATTACTGTCCATTATGGGCCAACACAGAGGGGGACATACAAAACATTGGGGACATAGAACAAATGATTGGCAAAAAAAAATATAACATATGATGAGATGGAAGGATGAAAATGAGAAATGGAGACGATGTTACCTGCCCCATCAAGTAACGTCACCTACTTTCCTTTTTTTCTGTTCTTCATTATGTCTAGACCATAACGTTTTTTGAGATCCTTATAATCTATCTCTCTAGGCAACTTATCCATGTTATAGTTTACCTTCCATGCCTCATAGCCATCATTGAATTTTTTTAATTTTGTTAAACTGTTTTTCTTTTATCAACATACATGTATGTACACCATACTCCTTGTCATTTACAACCACACATACTACATCTTCCCATTTATACACTGTCTCTCGCAGTTCTTCCTCTGCCTCACGGTAAAGAACACATGCATAACACTCAGTGGGAGGGGAAGTTTCTGAAACATTGTGTGTGGTGTCATTCCTTTTTTGTTTTCGTGTTGGTGGGAAGTGGGTAGGTTTAGTGTATGCAGGTGGAGGGTGGGACAAAGAGGGTGTAGATGGGCATTAGAACACACACACACACACACACACACACAATATTGATTTGACTGGGATTTCTTGTTTCACCTTAAATGGCTTATTGAGCCAGTGGTTGAATAAACCATTGAAGGCAATCTCTTTTCAATTACATAACTAGATTTATCTACATCATCCTCATCATCATCATCATTTCATTTAACGTCCATTTTCCATGTTGGCACGTGTTGGATGGCTTGACTAGAGGTGGCAAGCCAGAAAATTGTGTGAAGCTCTGTTGTCTGTTTTGGTTTGGTTTCTCTGGCTGGATGCCCTTCCTAACACCAACTGCTTTACAGAGTGTACTGGGTGCCTTTTTTGTGGTACCATCACCTGCAGAGTCATCAAATAATCTGCAAGACAAAGTCCCATTGATTGAACGAGAATAGGATTGAGGGAGATGGCTTTGTGTCAGTTGGCGAGAGGTTAAAAAAATATTAGAGGGATAGAGGGAGGTGTCTTGATATAGAAGAGATACATGTTCTATATAAATATTTAGTTCTATGTAATACTTGAACCCAGCAGCAATGTTGTGTGCTGAAGTCACTGGGTGTTTCAGCTCTTACAACATACATTCTCATCCATCCAAGTGACTTGACCTAAGGTGATCAAACTTAGGCCTGTGTTGAAGTGGCCTCTTATTAACTGCACAGGTTACCTCTTTTCAGCCAGAGCCGTCTAGATGCTTTTTCTGCAACCTTTATATTATTCTTGATGGCTTTTTGCTCAACCTTGTACATCTGTGCTATTTTGTGTTATGTGAGTGTATACACATTTGTGTGTGTGTGCGTGTGTGTATATATATATATATATACCGAGCGTGATCGTTGCCAGAGCACCAGCTGCCTGGCTTCGTGCCAGTGGCACGTAAAAGCACCCACTACACTCTCTGAGTGATTGACGTTAGGAAGGGCATCCAGCTGTAGAAACTCTGCCAAATCAGATTGAAGCCTGGTGTAGCCATCTGGTTTTCACCAGTCCTCAGTCAAATCGTCCAACCCATGCTAGCATGGAAAGCGGACGTTAAATGATGATCATGATATATATATATATATATATATATATATATATATATATATACATATAGATAGATAGATAGATAGATAGATAGATAGATAGATAGATAGATAGATAGATTAATGTGCATATTATCATAGGTAAAATGAAATATTAATAAAATGCAAGATACAGTTTTGTAAAAAACTTTTTGAATATTTTTTTTTTTTTTTTCCCCAGGTGGGGTAACATCCAGCACACCTGCTAAAATAGGTCATACGTACTGAAACAGTTCAAAACAGTTTACAAAGATCCTGCTGGGACAAGTCTTCCTTGTAATCAGTTATTAAATTAAATTGAAATGAATACTTTGAATTTGGTGAAATGGATATTTCTTTTCTAGAATGAATTTTCCAGAAACTAATCCAATCTTTTTTTTTTTTTTTTATCAATAAATATCTGGTAGAAAGAAAAGAGAAAAGAATGAAACAGAGTCAGGATAATAAAAAGGAAAAAGAAAATCAAACAAAATGAGTCAATCAATGAAAAATGTTACAAACTCAAAGCTAGTTCTAAAATAATCAATTTGTCATCAGCCTATCTTCATTTAGCAATGCCTCCGTGTCACAAGAAGAAGAACCAGTGCTTATTCAAAGAGGTGCACCCATATTGTCTTTCTGTCTTGTTGACAATATTGATTTCTTCAGCTGGAGTATCTTGCATGTTCATATTAAAGATATCTGTCAACATTCTTTTATGGCATGCTTCTCTGACTTTCTCTCTTGCCATGTATGACTGTAGACTCTTTATTATTTCATTCACAGTCATGTATGAAGAGGACTTGAGTATTTCTTGTTTTAGTAGTTTCTATTTGGCTATTCAGTGTACAATATTGTCTTTTTTTACTAAGGTTCTGTCTTTAAAAGTAACCTTATATACATTTTTAAAAACGTATGTGCAATGTGTGTGTGTCTGTGTATTAACATATATGCTGAAACAGGTTTTTTTTTTTTTAACCTCTGTTGGAGGGATTCAAGCCAATGAAAGAATGTCTACATGGGTACTTGTCTTACTGAAAATGCCAACCAAATCTTTCTGGACTCACACTCTACCATCTTTTAAAACAAGGAGAAAAAAAAAGGGGGGGGGGGAAGGACATATTGAAATGTAGTCTGAGAAAAACTATATGTGAATTAACAGGATGGCCATGGTTAGAATGCCTTTGATCATAGACCTACTCATCAGCTCAACAATAACAAGTCTCTGTAATTCTCCCATTTAGATTCGTTTATTTTTGTTTTGTCTTTCAGGTTTTTTTTTTTTAGAAGAAACATTCTATTTTATCTTCGGTTTAAATTATTTACAAATTTTCATTGATTTAAAAAAAAAAAAATTTATTTCCCTAACTTCTCAAATTACATGTCTTGCTTGATTTGTTAAGCAAACAAAGGATGAATCCAGTTAAAACTGCAACAATATTGAAGTCAGGTTAATATCCTACCGTACAACATCCCATGTTTGCATTATACACCCCACATCTCTCTCTACACTTTTTAATATAAAATCTCATCCTTTTCAACATCACAATCTACCATCCACTCCTAAAAATTCTGATTGTTCAGAGTATCTATGTATTTACAATGACCTAGTTTACTTTTTCCATTTTTCTTTTGTGGACACCATCAAGGATTTTAAGTGTATAAATCATTTTATTTTTCTATTCTTTTATTGGTTTCATTCATAAAACTGCAGACATATTTGGACAATGCCTTCTTGGATTTTGGAGTTAATCACATTGACCCCAGTACTTATTTAACTCTGGTACTTTTTTTTAATCAACCAGCCCTTATGATATAAAAGGTTGCAGCACAATAGTATATACAAGCACTGACACCCCAGCATGCACTCAGTCACTTACTCACTCACTCACATTCTCTCTCTTTCTCTCCCCCCTCTCTCTTATATACAATGAATTCAAGCAATTTCTGTCTACAAAATTTCACTCACAAGTCATTAGTCAACTTAAGCCAATATTAGAAAACACTTGTCTAAGGAACTGCTTGATAGGATTGAACCTGGAACCATGTGGGTGTAAAGCAAGCTTCTTAACTACACAAACTGATCCAAATTAATGAACCTCACTGAATAATTTTTGCATATGTAGATCATCACTAGTTTTGTATGACTTTTTTTTCCTGTTTTTGCTATACACAACACAGCTGCAGAGTATATTTCCAGACCAAACTGAAGCATAAAATATCCATTGAACCATTAAACAACAAAACCTTCTGGACATAAATGACTAAATGACTTGTTATGTCCTAGAAGAGCTGCCATGCAACACTAAAAGCAACCAAATACCATGGACGATACATAACCGCTTTAAGTCACCACTAATTGTTTGATTAGTTAGTTACAACCCGATGAAGGAATTACTACATGCTTGCTAGAAACTGCAGCCGCATCTCTCACAAATTACATCTGCATCTTAAAGAAGAAAGGACACATTGGATACTGTAGCACTCAACACTTGATGCCTGGAAGGCTGACCTGGGACTAAACAACATCACCAGCACTAATTATAGTTGATAATAAATAGTTTTTTTTTACATAATAATCTGAAACTAGGATCATCAACATTTATATATTGATTTTTTTTTTTTTTGGTCTGGCATTAGATTAGATTTTACTTGTAAAATTGAGGAATTTGATTAACTTAATTATTCTAGCATGTTACTGATACCATATCTTCAATGTCTTAATTCTCTGGGTATTGACACTAAAATTTCAACATCTAGCAGCTGATTTTGTTAAAACCTAGAAGATTAGCCATCTTCAAACCCCAAAGAATTCCTCTCAACGCATGGCTATGATGCTCCCCCACTACTTCTGCTCGTGATCAGAGATGCGCATATTGTCAGCCACTAAGGGACATGCTCGACTGGTTATGGTGAAACAACTGGCAAGCAAATCGGTAATTTGCTACAGCCCATCTTTTATACCAGACAAAACATATACATGATAGCATTTCCAGTCAGTTAAGATCAAAAGCCATGAGAGCCACTACCTGGTATTATTATTATTATTATCTCATGAAATGATAAAGTACCAATTCAATATTAGTTAAGACTTGAACATTAGAGTTAGCACCCTCAAATATGATGATTTCTTGCTGACCCGGACTAAGTGTTTCTTTGTAAATCCAAGCAGTCATTAATGTTGTTTAGTCCCCAGGTCAGTTCAAATCAAAAAGACTCATGATGAAAAATGTACTAGAGCTATAAACTTCCTTGTACTTTTCCATTTTACTAACAATGTATTTTGTATCACATTATCTGATTAACTTCTTCTCCCTTTTTTTTTTCTTAATGGTAGGGTGTGATTTGAGGGGTATTCAAATGCAGGTTCTGTGACTGAACAGAGGTTTCCTTGTTGACAGTACCTTCTCTTTGCAATCCCTTTTGCTAATTTGTTGATATAGCTTTAGCAGTCACTGCTCGTTGTGTTTTGTTGATACTAATAATGTCTGATGGTGTTTAATTTCCTCGAGATTTCTCATGAAATTGTAATTAATTTATTTCCTATCTTCCATGAAATGAGAGGCAACAATTTCTGAACAATATTCCTTTGTTGGCACTAAGCAGTTGTGTGAGGGTTCCTGGAGCCAATGAGATATGTATGTGAATTGTTCTGATTGAAAAGAATCAATGTGTAAATTATCTGATAGCATTTTATCTTGCATATTAGATTAATGGTAGGACTAATGGCTTGCTATGGTAATGAATATATAAACAGAAAAATAAAAATTCAGTGAAATGCTTTGTTAGTGTATCATGCTGGGGAAGAAGATCAATTCTTCAATCTTTTTCTTCTCCCTCACACATTTACAGATGATAATAGCACCAGGAAGTGGGGAAATTAAATCTAAACCAAAAAGCAAAAGCTAAAATTGAAAAGAAACAATCCTTGTGTGTGTGTATACATATATATAAACAATGTATAGCTAGTGAATGCTAATTGTATAATTTTTTCTTCTATAACTTTCTCTTTATATGCCATGTGCATTTCAAAATTATAATTGTGTGTGTGTGTGTGTGTGTGTGTGTGTGTGTGTGTGTGTGTGTGTGTGTGTGTGTGTGTGTGCATGCATGCATGTGTGGATGTGTGCCTGCGTGTATGTTTGTGATGTATGTATGTGTGTGTGTATATATATATGTATATATATATGTGTATATATATATATATATATATATATATATATATATATAATAGTAAACTATATAGGGTAAATTTTTAAAATGCATGGTACACACACATATACACACAAACTTTTATTTACATATAGAAATACAAATAGGAAATTGAATTTATTTATTTACAGAATAATGTTTCCTATGCCTTCTAGGTCAGAGTTCAAATAGGACAAAAGGTTTTTCATATCTTTAAAGTTGGTAGACAATATTAGGACTGGAATTGGATAGGGAGATTTGAAAGTGGGACCTTCTGATTACTCCAAGATGTAGTTTTTCTTTAGCTCTGAAAAAGATGAAAGGCAAGGTTGTCCTTTGATAGGATTTGAACTCAGAAAACAAAGGATCAGAACAAAATACCACAAGGAATTCTATCTAATACTGTAACAACTCTGCTAATCCGCTGATAATAAATATATAATCAAGATTTATGCTATTTAGATGTTTGTGCATACTTAATATATGACTGTGCATGTAGATTTACAGCTACAAACACAGACACACACACATAAATACATAATAGCAGTTGTTATACTATTTGTTAACAGCGATTACAATGGCTGTTCACAGTAGTTACACTAGGCCTATATATCAATTACAGTTTGCAGTCATATTTAAACAACAATGGCTTGTGGCATTGAATTACATGCTTAAAAAAGAAACATGGATTATTGTTGTCATTACACCAAAATCAATATCAGCAACGTAAGACAAGAAAATATTTTCTCTTTGATTTATATTTGATTTTGTTCCATATATTATAAAACCTTACACTTAATATTCATGTAGGAAAAATTGCTTTACCTTGTCTCTTGAACAAGGGTTTAAGGGATCATATTGCTTTGTAGTTTATGAGAAAAATAACATGTCTTAGTTAGGAAACTATCTTCTTATACAAAGTATATTTTTCCATATTTCTCAATTTTTTCTACCTTTAAATATATACCTTCCATCTTTCATGAGTTTCAGTCATTGGACTGCAGCCATGTTGGGTTATCACCTTGAAGAGTTCACTTGAACAAATCAACCCCAGTACTTTTTTTTATTTATTTATGTCTGACACTTATTCTATCAGTCAACTTATTACCGAACCGCTGTGTTATGGGGACATAAACAAACCAACACCTACATTATTTACATTTGACGGATATTTGTCTTCATCTTGTTTGTTGTTAACATAACATTTCAGCTGATATACCCTCCAGCCTTCATCAGATGACTTGGGGAAATTTCGAACCTGTGTTCTCATTCCTGAGGTATTTTTAGACATCGTTGTCGTTGTCGTCGCCACCGTTATTATTCAGGTCACTGTCTGGAATGGAACTCGAAATCTTGGGGTTAGTAGCCCGCGCTCTTAACCAACACCTGTTGTCAAGTGATAGTGGTAGTGCTGGTGAGGGATAAACACAATGGCATACACATGTACAAGGTGCGGTGAATAAACTGCCGTCTAAATTATGCAAAAATGGAAATAGCACTGACATCTCATTTTAACAGATATATTTGGAGCTTCTGGTATAAATGCCAAGCAGTACAGCATGCTGTTTCCAAGCTTCTGGCAGAGTGAATTGCGTCATGGTGCTGATTTTCTTACAGATGATGCCCAACTGACTCTACTATTCTGTGTAGTTGACAAAATCAAAAACAAACAATGCACATGCATGAAATTAAAAATATAAAATGGTGACAATTTACCCATCACACCCTGTACCTATGTATATATGCAGGCATAGCTGTATGGTAAGAAGTTTGCTTCTCAACCACATGGTTCCAAGAGCAATCCCACTGGGTGGAACCTTGAGAAAGTGTTTTCTACCATAGCACCGGACTGACCAAAACCTTGCGAATGGATTTGGTAGATAGAAACTGAAAGAAATCCTTCATGTATATATGTATGTATGTGCGTCTTGGTGTGTGTTTGTCCACTACCACTGCTTGACAACCAATGTTGGTTTGCTTATGTCCCTGTAACTTAGAAGTTTTGTGAAAAGAGATTGATAGAATAAGTACCAGGCTTAGAAAAAAGTACTGGGGTCAAGTTGTTCGACTAAACCCTGCAAGGTAGTACCTCATCATGGCTGCAGTGTAATAACTGAAATAAGTAAAAGATAAAAGACAGACAGACACACACACACACACACACACATACAAGCTTTCACACAGTCTCCATTTATCAAATTCACTGAAAAGGCATTGGTCATCCCTGAACTATAGTAGAAGATATTTGCCCAAGGTGCTGAACAGTTGGACTGAACCCAAAATCTTGTAGTTACACAACAAGCTTCTTAGCTACACAGCATGACCACAATCAAATGACTGAAACAAGTAGAAGACTAAAAGTGTTTTGATTTCTGTTTTTTATCTTTTTGTAAATAGACTCTTTTTTGATACCCTTACATTTGAATTTGTTTTAAAGAAAGCTCTAACAATCAGAAATTCTGTGTGATAGGTTCTCTGCTGAAGAAAAGACATTCAGATATAATCTTTATTTTGGATCATCAAAATTAATAATTTATTTTGTAATAATATATGTATAAAAAAAAAAGGTTATATTCAATATTACACTCTCCACCAGCATAAAAACAATTTATCTATCGATTCATGCAAACAATTATTAAAAAATGACTACTTTAATGTTTAATTTGAGAAAATGATTTTAGCTCTCATTGCTATTAATTGTGAAGTGAACTGCTTTCAGCAGTTTGGCTTTACATCCATTTGTTTGTTGGTTTGTTTGTTTGTGTGTGTGTGTCAGCTATAAAGAATTTTGAAAAAAAGAAACTTTTTATATTACAAAAAAAAATCTTTTCTTTTCTGCAATGTACTCTGTAAACCTTCACATAATTTTGGGATCATTCAACCTGAGCGGACTGAAGCAATGTGAAGTGAGGTGTTTTGCTCAAGAACACAACAGATTGCCTGGTCCAGGAATCAAAACCACAATATTATAGTTGTGAATCCAACACCATAACCACTAAGTCACATGCTTACACTAGAGGTACCCATTCCTACAGCTGAGTGGCCTGGTACAACGTGAGGTGAAATGTTTTGCTCAAGAACACAACGCATCACCCAGACCAGGAATTGAAACCACAATCTTATGATTGAGTCCAACCCCCTAACCACTAATTGAAATTATCTTTTTCTATTGTGTAATTTGTGTTTGTGATGAACATATTTAAAAATTTGATCTTCAATATAAACTTAAAAGGAAGTTTTCCCAGAAATCCTGTCCTTTACCTCTTCTTTCTAGCATGTCTGAGGTGACGTTTCTGCCCCCTCCCCCTATTTTTTTTCCTAAATTTTTTGTGATTCCTATGTTTGTGATACTAGAGATTACGATTTCACCCACAAAACACATTCTCAATATTTTAATTTTCTCCCTCTCCACACCAAATTCATTTTTTACTTCTTTCAAATGTTTATTCTTGCTAATCCATGAAGAAAAAACAGAAAGTATGACTCTTTAAGAATTTTGCCCATCACCTCACCTCTTTCAAAAAGCTACACACTCCTAATGTTTCACTTTTAGCTTTTTGGAAAGCAGGGATGTTTCTTCAGAAATAATGTCATTTACCTGTTGTTTCTAGCATGTCAGGTTTTCTGGTCGTGGTCGGGTATTTTCTACATTTATTATTTCAGTACAGTTCTATGCAAGTGGGAAGCATCAGACAAAAGTGAAAGATAGGGATATTTTAGCTTTTTGATAACTAGGAGTTGATGGGTGGGGAAAGTTGAGTGTTTCTTTAAGAAAAATTAAACTATGAAAAAAAACATATGTATATAGGCGCAGGAGTGGCTGTGTGGTAAGTAGCTTGCTTATCAACCACATGGTTCTGGGTTCAGTCCCACTGCGTGGCAATTTGGGTAAGTGTCTTCTGCTGTAGCCTCAGGCTGACCAAAGCCTTGTGAGTGGATTTGGTAGATGGAAACTGAAAGAAGCCCATCGTATATATACTACGCAAGAGTAGCAGTCCATAAAGAACAAATAAATCTTCCACAACACCGCCAAATTCCACTCAGTGGCCACATAGACTCTTGCGCCAAAAATAAAAACCCTAAATTCCTTATATTCCCTTTCTATCAATGTAAAGACAGAAATTCTACACAAGAAAGAATCAACAAGGAGAATCTTTTGATAGAGAAATTCCAAACGCTTCTTAACATACAAACTCCTCGGTGACCATATTCTTTTCTCTTGCCTACCCAATAAAATATATATAAATTTACTTCTTGTTTCTCTAAGAACAGACATAAACTTCCTGTTGACAAAGAGTCCAGAACTCCAACTAAAGAGTATAAAACCCACAGAATTGTCTTCCCTTACACAACTTCCTGTTTTGACACCACACTTCCTGTTTAACACATAAACTCTCAGCCTTTTTTAAACACAACACATTCTTAATTACATGCATCCTAATCTTTCTTACAATTATCTACATGGATTACCATTGAACTTTAAAAACTCAAAGACAATATAATGTATTGGTACATTTATTTTTTATATATTTTTTATATTTTTGTAAAAAACATTATTTTCATTTTCCCTCTTCTTGAAAATTTGCCATGCAATGAAAGCCGGTTAGAAATCCTTTTTAATCCTCCTTACACACATCTATATTAAAATATGCTTTCAGTTTAGCATTCTGCCTTATTATTATAATTTTTTTTTTTTTTCCTACACATATATATATATATATATATATATATATATATATATATATATATATGTGTGTGTGTGTGTGTGTTTAAATAATCATTTTGAGTATTCCAAGCCCCAGCCTGTCATGGAAAATTGGAGATGGAGGGTATGTGATTTTTTAACGCACCACAAAACTGTCAGTGGATATACTCTCCTTTGTGGCAATCGGCACTACATCTAACACGACCCATCGTCTGAAATTTTGACACTTCCATCGGGTTTGTTGTCCTACATCACTCATAATGTAAATTTGGAGGAACTGTGGTTGTTAATTTGTGCTGATCGTGAGAAAGTCCCATCTCCCTTTTCCCTTGAATCTCCATTTGACGTGCTGTTCTTGGGAAAGTCTCATTTCCCTTCTCTATTGTGACTCTATTTGACGTTCTGCAGCATGCATTTGCTGATCTTGAGAAAGTCTCATCTCCCTTCTATCTTGAGACTCTTGCCTTTGGTTTTTTTACAATCCTTCTTGCTTTATACTTGTTTCTGGAGAGAGTACATCTTTTCTTTTCTTTTCTTTGGTGGCATAATTCTTTCAATATTGTAAACCAAAAATTATGAACATAGAAAAAATTATACACTAATCTCTATTTTTGTAAGCAGTTGTATGTATGTATGTATGCAGTATGTCTTTATTTTTGCATGCAGTATAAATTAACCAAATAGAAGCACATGTATGAACTGCTAACTTAACAGTAAATGCCACAATAATTATCATAGATAAATTTCTTAATATCTATATATTAAGCACATGTATTAAATGTTAATTTTAGGGCAAATATGTAATCGTAAACACCTTGAAACCTTGCAACTATTGTGATAATTATTAACTAGTAATTGAATGGTAAATGTGTATTTTTATATACCTTGGGCCTGCCACTTCATTGTTTTTTGTCAAGAGTTTCACTTCCAGTTGTTTGTTATGTCAGTCAACACATACACTGGCACACCATTCTGCTGTCGTGACTGTAAAGACAGAAATTTGCCGATGTGTAATGTTGTTCACATTAGGATATAAATTATTTATTTCAAATATAACAGAAATAAGATCATCTTAGTGTTATCACATTAGAATTAAAAGTGAACAATAAAAGTGAAACAATATTATAGGCTTATCAAATTAGAATTAAAAGTGAAAGAATAAAAGTGAAACAATATTATATTAAATTACAATATAGATCTTATTCTTTCACTTTTGAAACGTAATACTGAACCAGTGCCAATGTTATATTGTTTTAATCCAAATGAAAAAACAAAATTGCATGTTGACAGTCACAGGATCTGATACAATTACCTTGTAAAATTTGATCTGATGTGGTCGAGCCATTTGAGAATGCATAGGGAACAGACAGTCAGACATACAAAGAATTTTATATATGTAGATATAGATAGATAGATAGTGACACACACACACACACACACACATGCATACACACTATTTAAAGAATAGTGGGAAAAGAAAGCCAATTATTAGTTATTGTTTTAATTGAATGAATCTTTTCTGACTCTTCTGATATTTATTTAACTAAAATATAATGATGGCCCACACAATTATTTCACTAATTATGAGGATGAGTAAATTTAATGCTTAAGTCCAGTTTCCATAGCTTTTTAATGGTTGATAGATTAATCACCCTTTGGCAATGTGGCATATAATGACAATTGAAGACTATTCTGATTGAAATGGGAATAGAAATACAAAAGACAATTATGATAATCTAGAAAAGCTCTAAGCTCTAGCATTGTTTTAACTCTTGTCTAAGTCTGCACGAGTGAAGTTACTTGCAACCATTTTTTAGTTTTTGTTTTTGATGCTTCAGCTACTTGTATTGGAAAATGCATCCGTCTGTAAAATATTGCTTTAATTAAATATATGTGTGAATTTGAAGAAACATGCAACTGCTGGCAGATAACTTGGAACAGAGTATGGAAAAATAGATGAATAAAAAATAAAGAATTGCTCTCAAAATAGAATAAAGGATTTTAAATGGTTTATTTTTTACCCTTGATATTTTTCATACAATTTTTACCGAACACAAACTCTGTTGCACTCATCCTCCCCCACTTTATCTCTCTCTGCACTATTACTCTTCTGGTCATATCACTTTGTTCAAATACGACTTTGCCTATATTCTATGGTAGTGAGTGGCATAGAATAAGAGAGAAGTTCTTAACAAACCGAGAACTTGTTATATGGTTTTTAATCTTCTGATGAAGACATTTTACTTTATTTACACCACTCGTGCCCTTCAAGAACACATGAATGTCTTACTCCCCCATTTCCACTGCTGAAATATAGTCTAGTGAAAAATAAAGAAAGTAAACTGATATAGTTACTATGTATTTATAACATATTTTGTTTTCACACTGAGTAAGAATAGCACAGTTGCTACTGTTGCTGTTATTTATCAGATTTAGATACTGGAGGATGAACCTGAGTCTTATTAGGCTACTGTTCCTTACACGTGTACTGTTGAATGGTAGCGAAACTGGTTGAGACAAATTCACAGATAATATTGGATCTCTTACTCTACACTTGAGCTTTCTGAAGCCTGGAAGTTGTAATTCTGTTGCAATACTTCTTTCTCCTTCATTAGCTTTGTGAACTGGTGGAGTTAAGGTTTAATACTTGCTAATTATATTGTTTAAGCCATCACTGGCAGTGAACCACGTCTGTCTCTGCCCCTCCTACTCCCTCTTTCTTCTCTTCCCCTTCTACTCCCTCTCTCTTCTCCTCCCCTTCTCTCCTCTACCTCTCTCTCCTCTCCTCTCTGTCTCTCCTCTCCTATTTCTCCTCCCCTTCCTCTCTCTATCTTTCTCTTCCACTTTCTGTCTATCATTGTCTCTCTCTCTCCCTCTCTCTCTTACACAATTTTGTCCCTCAAAGAGGACTTATCTTCATCTTTTGATCACAATATGATTGGTGCAGATTTCTAACAAACCAGTCACTGGTTCACTGTATTCGTGATGGTCACTGTGACACATGAGCATTAGTGAAACATGTGCAGAACAGATATGACAGGGTCATTTTGTTTGATAGCACCAGTTTGTCAGTTTATTGCTTGCTAATGTTGGCTTTTTTTCACCAGCATACCTCACCAAAATATTCACAAATTATTACTCTGAGTGTTTTTGTTTCTGATTTTCAGATGGTATGAAAAATTGATCATAGGGAAGCTATATAATAGACATACAATGGAGATAGCAAAAGTTTTAATTTCATAAATTGGAACAATAGGGCTTTATTGGTTGGCAGTATAACTAGTATAAGAAAATATAAGGAACTATAAGAAGGGTAGGATAATTTACCAATATATGTATATAAGGAATGTAAAAAAATATATGTGTAATTGAATTTAGGAAAAGAAATTTATAAATTGTCCAATGTAAGAAATAATTGCAAATGAAAGAATTCAAAATATAGAAAAAAAATAGTTAACTTATTGTTCTAAAATTACTAGAATTATCAGTCTAGTCATATATAGTTAGAATGTAAATGTTTTGAAGCCTATCTATGGAATTCAAATATTTTGGATTATTCATTTAAGACTGGTGTTTGAAAGAGCATCCATCCATAGAAACGATGTCAAATCAGACTGAAATCTGGTACAGTGAATCCCATCTGATTCATGCAGGTATGAGAAAGTGAACATTAAAATGATGATGATGTGTCGATGGGAGTCATCTTTATGTTCATTTTTCCTCAGAAAATTTGGTACTTCTTCCCAACAACAAGGTTTAAATAAAAGTAACTAAGTAAAATCTCTAGCTGGAAATTGGAAGGGGAGGCTGTCCTCTCAGCCAATATGCTGCTGTGAGTGCTGCAGGACGGCAGACTCTGGTGATGATGTTATTCCATGCTTTCTAATCCATGCTTGAGGTTGAGGTGCTGCAACTTCAGGTCTTCCTCTGTTTGTTTTGCCCACGTCTTCTTTGGTGCACTGCACTGGATTCTCCAGTGTGTGGGTTGCTGCCACAACAAAATTTGGTGTGGCAGTCTTCTAGTGCTCATACTGCAGATGTGGCAAAACCACTGTAGTTGGCACTGCTGGATTTGGTCTTTAAGGGTCATCTGCTGCTTCTGGCATTGTTCTTGGATGTTGTTGTTTGAGATTCAGTTGTGTTGAGAGACACCAAGGATCTGACAAAGACACTGCATTTGGAACACCTTGAACTTGTTCAGGTCCTGTTTAAGCGAACAGAAGCAACACAGAACATAATGCCCATCTTGGAAGCAAAATACCAGATTTCAATTCGTTACTTATTTGATTGTTAAGAAGACATCAAAAAAATGTGATACAATAGATACAGACAATAAGCACTCAGACCAGACCCAGTACTTGAAATCTAACATCAAAGGAAGGGATACAAATAGGAGTTGGCTACTGGTAAAGCGTCAAGGCTACTGGTAAAAAGTCAAGGAAATAGAAGGACTACACAAAATTCCCTCTTTCATCAGTGACAATCACAGCATGGGCTTTCAGGATTTATACTTTTCAGTGAGGAATAACTATGAACTGTCATTCTCTTGATTCTCCAATTTATTTTCTGCTATATCTATCTATCCATCATAGTCTTCATTTAACAGCTATTTTCCATGCTATCATGGGCTGAACAGTTTGACAGGAGCTGGCAAGCCAGAAGACTGCACCAGGCTTCACTGTCTATTTTGGCATGGCTTCTATGGCTGGATGCCCTTTCTAATACCAACCACCTTACAGAGCAGACAGTGCTTTTTTAAAATATTTTTAATATTTATTTTTTATATTTCTTTGTATGACTATGTTATAAATTATCTCATATGTATGCAGCTTCCTGTCCATCATGTATTTCATTATACTTTTATTTTACCATGTTTACATTACCCATAAACAGTTAGTCAGATCTGCGTAGGGTCGTTCCGTCTATGCCATTAGTAATAAGAATGCTTAAATGTTAAAGGAAACATGAAATCTAACTTAACACTGCCTAATTACTCTAGTTACAATTGGTTTTATTTCATAAGAAATGTAAATTGCTTTACAGAGGTGTGCTAGTATCGACTTACAGCCTACCTCTTATATATCTGAATAGCAAACGCTTATATAGTAAGCTTTTAAATATTTAGATTTTTCAGAATGATATTCAGTTCACTAAATATTTCCTGAAATAATAGCAAATTACAGTTACATCAGTATGTGTGTAATTGCACCTGTTTGTGTGTGTACGTGTACATGTGCATGCATATTTATTAAATTCAACTATTTATGGTGATGTAATGGGAGTTTTGAAAGTAAAATGTCTTTGGATAGTTTTCTAAATGGCACAAATATACCATACATGGTTATGACCAAGTTTAAGTAAATGTCATTTTCACACAGTTACCTTTCGACCTACCTGGGGTGTTGGATTTTTCCTTCACTTCATTTTTGTTTCATTTGTTGCTATTTTGAGCATGAATTTTGCAATTGTTGTGTTGAGTGAGTTTCCCCCTACCCACCAATCTGCCATTCAGCAATGCCACCACCTTTGTCTTTCTTTCTTTCTTTCTTTCTTTTTTTTTTAATTCTTGGAAGAAACCGTTGGTCTGTTTTTTAAAATGTGACATTATTTAAGAGAGTCACTGAAAAGAAAGGTGAAAAAAAAGACATACTGCCATATCTCAGATCTTTAAAACAATCAAATGTTTTTAAGTGAAGTGGAACACATTGCACACAAATATCTGGAAATGTAGTACATGGTGTTTGTGTGTGTGTGTGTGTGTGTATACACACATACACACACACAAGCATGTTCACACGTGTGCACACACACATGCATGTGCACACACATGTACATATACATGCACATGCATGCACTTATACTTTTACTCTTATATAAAACTAAAAAGGTGAAAACGCTATGAAAGTTATTAATCAAGAGCGCTTGGTCATCTTACTCTTTCTTTCTTGTCTGTTTGAAATGTTTTCACATATCAACATTTCTTATCTGCTTATTGATTATATTTTTGAGTAAAATTAGATTACTGATTTTGTAGTCTGATATAAATATCGGCAGCGGCAACAACAATAACAACAGCAACAACAACCACTACTACTACTACTACTACTACCAATAAATTACCATGTTAACCTGACTCAGTATTTCTATAGTCTTTCAATATTTTTGATTCATTTTGTTCCTTTATCAGCATCTCTGTTTTTTTTTTCCCTTTCCCTTCCACCTCTCTCTCTCTCTCTCTCTGTCTATCTATCTCATTAGTTATACTCATAAAATTTACTTGGAGTGCAGCAAAAGGTCATATAGTAGTTTGCACTAGAAAACTAAACTTAGTCCATGTACGCTGGATCAGAACTGATAAATAGCATGTGGTTAGGTAATGTGAGGTTGTGTGTTTAAACCTAACCTAACTTGATTTAGCTACTCCTATCATCCTTCAAGGTGCCATGAAATTGATAGTAATCAGTATCATTCTGAAATAAGAGTTTAAGAAAAAAAAAAGCCCAAAAGAAAAAGAACTGTAGGTGTAGCTATGTGGTAAGAAACTTGCTTCCCAACAAGGTGGCGAGCTGGCAGAAATGTTAGCACGCCGGGCAAAATGCTTAGCGGTATTTCATCTGCCTCTACATTCTGAGTTCAAATTCCGCTGAGGTCGACTTTACCTTTAATCTTTTCAGGGTCGATAAATTAAGTACCATTTACACACTGGGGTCGATGTAATCGACTTAATCCCTTTGTCTGTCCTTGTTTGTCCCCTCTATGTTTAGCTCCTTGTGGGCAATAAAGAAATAAGAAACTTACTTCCTAACTACATGGCTCCAGGTTCAGTTCCACTGCATGGCACTTTGAGCAAGTGCCTTCTGCTATAGCCTTGAGCCAACCAAAGCCTTGTGAGTGGATTTGGTAGATGGAAACTGAAAGAAGCCCACCGTGGTTCAGCAATTTAGATTGAAAGAATAAGTACAAGGCTTTAAAAAAGTAAGTTCTGGGGATGACTAAAACCCTTCAAGGTGGTGCCCCAGCATGGCTGCAGTCAAATGACTGAAGCAAGTAAAAGATAAAAGATATGTATATATCTATGTGTGTTTATGTTTGTCCCCCACCACTACTTGACAACCGGTGTTGGTGTATTTACATTCCTGTAACTTAGCAGTTCAGCAAAAATGACTGATAGAATAAGTATTAGACTTAAAAACCAGGAAAAAGAGTCCTGGTGCCGATTTGTTTGACTAAAACTCTCCAAGGTGATACCTCAGCATGGCTGCAGTCAAATGCCTGAAACAAGTAAAAGATAAAAGATAACATATGATATATGGTGAACCAGTGGATTATTTCTAAGTATTTGTATAGGTTCAGGCATGGCCATGTGATTAAGAATCTTGCCTGCCAGCCACTGTGTTCTGGACTCAGTCACATTGCATGGCATTTTGGGCAAGTGACTTCTCACTGCATGACAATTTGGGCAGGTGTCTTCTTGTGAATGGATTTGGCAGACGGAAACTGAAAGAAGCTTGTCGTATGTGTGTGTGTGGTGGGGTGCATTTGTATCTGTGTTTGTCCCCCTCCACCGCTTAACCAGTGTTAGTGTGTTTACATCCTTGTAACTTAGTGGTTTGGCAAAAGAGACCAATAGAATAAGTACCAGGCTTAAAAAAAGAGATATATGAATAAGAGACAAGGAATTATTCTATATAGTAGCTTGTCAACTCAGTAAACAATAGATAACTGGATTGATTCCTATTAGTATTTTAACTGTAAATTAAATCATGCACATGCAGACATGCATACACAAACACACACACACACACTGTGCATGCACATGTGCACACACACACACACACACACACATCTTTCCCAGAAGTTCTCGACCTCTTTTCTGTGTCTTGATTCACTGAATAAAATATGATATTCTGAGATGCAGTGGTAAAATATGCTCGAATGCTTTATCCACTCAGCCACTTCAATTCTGTTTCTAACATTATCATTGTTGTTTTAAGCATCCATTTTTTTCCATGCTCGCATGGGTCAAACAGAATTTTTTGAAGCAGATTTTCTGTGGCTGAATGCTCTTTCTATCACCAACCCTCACCTGATTTCACAGAAGATAGGAAACAAACAACACCATCGTTTGATGGTGACACTCATTTACAACTATCAAGAAGACATCAACACTCTCTTTCCTTCACACACACACACACACACACACAATGGATTTCTTTCAGTTTCCACCTGCCAAATCCACTTGCAAGGCTTTTATTGGCCTAGAGCTATAGTAGGAGATACTTGCCCAAGGTACCATACAGTGGGATTGAACCCGGTACCAAGCTTCTCAACCACACAACCATGCCCGTGCCTATAACAATTATTAGCAATATTATCTAACAATTGGATAATGTTTATTCAGTTATCTTAACAATTAGATAATCTATCTATTTGGGTGGGCTCTAGCTTTAGAGCTTGTTGTCTTCAAATATATCAACCTGTTTGAACAAAAAATAAATGCACAATAAGAATGGACTAATTATACTGACATGTCTCACACAATTACATTACTGAACTCGATACAATTATTCACTGATTATAGTATAGAATAGCACTGATAATACACGTCAAGTTATTTTCAATGTGGGATTGTTGAACCTGGTAATGGTTTTTCTTATTGTAAAGGCTTATTATTCAGATCTTACATCTACATATGAATGATATGTACATATTTGTCTATAACTATCTTTCTCTCTCTCCTTCCTCTGTCTCTCTCCCATTCTCTTCTCTCTCTCTCTCTCTCTCTCTCTCTCTCTCTCTCTCTCTCTCTCTCTCTCTCTCTTCTCTCTCTCTCTCTTCTCTCTCTCTCTCTCTTCTTCCTCTCCTCTCTCTCCCAACCCTTCTCTCTCTACTTTCTTTTGTGCTCTCTCTTCCTCTCTGTATATATTATTATTATCTTCATCACCATCATTATTCAACCTTCATCTTCCGTGCTGGCATGGGTTGGATAGTTGGACAGGATCTGACAAGCCAGGGGGCTGTGCCAAGCTCTATTGTTTGCTTTGCCATGGCTTCTATGGTCAGATGCCCTTTCTTAATGCCAACCATCTTGAATGTGCAGATATAATGGGATGGAAATTCTGCTACTGTTAAACTAGTTGCTGTTTTAAGGGATTAGCATTTGATTTCTTTGTATTGTTAATTTGTTCTTCATGGTTGGTTATACATGCAATTGCCCTTAGCTGACCTTTAAGATTCAGCCTATATATATACATTCATGTTCGTTCACATATACATCCATATATGTACCAACACACAGACATACACACACACACATACACATACAGAAATATTTTGAGGAAATTTTAATTAACAATAAGAAAATTCTAATATTGCGATAAATTGTTTTGTAACTTAAAAACATGTAAATAATTTATATTATTATAGTTATTAATTATTTCAAATTTTTGCCACATGGTCAGCTTGGGGGAGGTGGGGATGAATTGATTACTTGACTTTAGTGTTCAACTGGTACTTATTCTATCGACCCTGAAAGGATGAAAGGTGAAGTCGACCTCAGTGGAATTTGAACTCAGAACATAGCGACAGGCGAAATACCGCTAAGCATTTCATTCAACGTGCTAACAATTCTGCCAGTTCGCTGCCTTCTTTGATGGTTTCAAATTTTGTGACAAGGGCAGCCATTTTTGTGGGGAGGGGACAAGTCAATCATATCAATCCCAGTGTGTAACTGGTACTTAATTTATTGACCTCAAAAGGATGAAAGGTAAAGTTGACCTCAGCAGAATTTGAACTCAGAACACAGTGACAGACAAAATACCGCTAAGCATTTCGCCCAGCATGCTAACAATTCTGCCAGCTCACCATTTTATTATTATATTTAATAATAAATAAATTACTTCCATCTCTTGTATCGTACTATATATTCTGTGTATTTTGTAGAATGATACATTAAGGAGCTTTTTTATAAGTACTACTAGATTACTTGAATCCATATATTGTGACACACATATATGTGTGTGTGTGTATACATATACATACATATATAAGTATGCCAATTCTCGGGTTGTGCAATGTGGGTTATTCTCAATTAATGACTTGATTTGGTCATCATCTGTAGTGGATGGTCTGCCTGATCACTCTTTATCAATAAGGCTACAATCTCCAGCTCGGAACCTTGCGAACCACTTCTGTAAAGTTTTTTCAGATAAAGAAACATCACCGTAAACTGCGCATATTTCTTTGGTTGCTTGTGAGGCATTTTTCCCTTTACAGAAAAAGAAAAGCATCAAATGCCAAAAATGAACTTTCTTATCTTCCATTTTAAAGGGTTACAGAATTAACACAGGTTATAGGAACATAAACCTTCTTCCACAAAAAGATAGCTTAAACTGTGCTCTAAATGGAGGTGTAGTCAAATCCTATTTTATGGACTCAACCTTGTTCTAAAATAAGTCGAATGGTAAGCTACTATAAATCGGCACGAACATTCTAGACAACCCAATACATACGTATATGTGTATGTGTTGGGGGGGGGGGGGAGTGTAATTCTCCTCAGCATCCAAATATCTGTTAAATTTTGACATTATTCAAGAATGTTTTGATACAAAGATCTTAAATTTGGAAAGTTCAAAGGTTTGCTAAGAGAGTCTAGTGCTAAATTGCGTAGGAGGACATGTGATTATCTACACTTCCTGAATCATGTTTGTTTCTTCACTTTCGTCTGTTCTTCAATAGTTCCTTAATTATAAGCAAACCTTGCCAATCATACAGTCATAAAAATCATATTTCTTTCTTTCTTTCTTGATTTCCATTGTACATTAGATTCCTCATCTTGGCAATGGCTGGGCAAGATTTTTAAAAAACCCTTTTGTTACTATATTTCTGTTGAGATATTCTACCTTTGTTTCAATTGATTTTGAAACTAATGAAGAATTTAATAAAATAACTTGCTGTTATGGAAATGATATCTGAATTATAAATTAACATGAAATTTTAATAGAAAGTTTTAATTTAGATAATTTTCGAACAAGAAGTTCGTTTCACAGAACCAAGGGCAATCTCATGCCTGTTGGTATGAAAAGGGTTGAAACAGTGTCATATGGCTGGATGCTCTTCATGACCAGATGGCAACCTTTTTAGTCACCTCTTACAACTCACAAGGTTATGGTGGAGTTATTCTAAAAATCAGAATACAGCAAGATACAAAAAACAAAAAAAAAGAAATGCTTGTGAATCTCCAGTTTCTTAAACAATGCCAGCAAACAAGTTTCCACAACTGAAAGAAAAACAATACTGAAAAGAAAAGAAAAAAGATAGCAAAGGAAAAATAAATCTGGAAAACAAAATAAAAACAAAATGCTGTGTAAGCATCATGATAAATTCTCTAAAGTTCTAACTAATAAAATAAATATCATCTCATCCTACTTCACATTGCAGCTTGCAGTCAGATTTCAGGTTGGTTCATTGTATTTAGCATGTGTTTCTAATTAAGTTTCTCCAATGTTTCTGTGAAAACAAAAGAAATAATACAAAAATGAGAATAGTGGCGGTTTAAGAGAAGAATTAAATTAGGTTTTATGTTATTGTTTCTTTGTACATGTGTGGGTGCGCATGTGCATGTGTGTGTGTGTGTACACAAATACACATATAAGTACCTATATGTACATAAATATTTATTCATTTGTGTGTATGTGTCTATGTATGTGTCTGTGCATGTGTGTGTGTGTTTGTGTCTGTGCATGTGTGTGTGTGTGTGTGTGCATATTGGCAAGGAATACCAGAATAAATCTGTGAAAAATACATTGTGATGTTTTGTTCCATACAAGATATGTCCCTTTATATCCAGATCAATTTTACCTTTTATTCCTTATGAGATTGATAAAATACATAGTTTTGAGGTAACAAGCTGGGAGAATCATTACCATGCTAGACAAAATGCTGAGCTGCATTTCACTTGTCTATACGTTCTGAGTTCAAATTCTGCCAAGTTTGACTTTGCCTTTTATCCTTTCAGAGTTGATAAAATAAGTACCAGTTGAATACTGGGGCAAGTGTAATCAACTAGCCCCTTCCTTCAAAATTTCATGTCTTGTACCTATAGTAGAAAGGATTATCATCATCATCATTCTTTTTATTATTATTATTATTATTATTATTATTATTATTATTATTATAAAGTAGTGAGCTGGAAGCCTCGTTAGCATGCTGGATAAAATACTTAGTGGCATCTCATCTGTCTTTATGTTCTCAGTTCAGATTTCACCAAGGTCGATTCTGCCTTTCATCCTTTTGGGGTCAATGAAATAAGTGCCAGTTGTGTACTGAGTTTGATGTAATTGACTAACCCTCTCCTCCAAAATTTCAGGCCCTTGTGCCTGTAGTATGTGATTATTATTATTATTTATTTATTTATTTATTTTTTTTTTTACTTCTCAGAATGCTCAGTTTTGTTTGTTCTGGTACATTCTGTGAGAGTGGACAGCAACCTTCTTTCAGAGGTCTCACAGGGTCTCTTTCTGCACATTATAAATTTTGATACTTGGTTGTTAATTATCATGGGAGACATTCAACATCCAAGTACCAGTCTCAAAATCCTAGTTGTCCCCAACAGAGAGGTTTTTTGGGCTTGCTCTGCTCTCATGTCAGTTCTGATTTCTCTGACATATTACTCGAACTTGGTTGTTTCTGTTCCAAGTGCCCCTACAACTACTGGAATGACAGACACTTTCCTCATAGTCCACATTCTTGCAGTTTCTGAAAGATGAAAGGCAGAGTTGGCCATGGCAAGATATGAATTCAGAATGTAAAGAGCCTGTAGAGATAATACAAAGGCATTCCTTATGTAAAAGCACCTATGCCAGTGCTGCATAAAAGCACCTGGTACATTCAGTAAAGCGGTTGGCATTAGGAAGGGTATCCAGCCATAGAAACTATGCCAAAACAGACATGGAGCCCAGGCAGCTCTTCAGCTGGCCAGCTCTTGTCAAACTATCCAACCCATGCCAGCATGGAAAACAGACATTAGATGTTAATGATGATGGTGCCGATGATGATGTTCCAATTATCTTGCCAATATGCGACTTGATAAACTATTCTTTATGATTTTGGCATAAGACCAGCAATTTTGAGGGGAGGGGAATTCAGTAACATTGACCTCAGTGCTCAGCTGGTTGGCTTTGTGGAATTTGAACTCAGAATGTAAAGCTGGAATAAATGTTGCTAAGCATTTTGTCTAATGTCCTAATTCTTCTTCCAGCTCATCACCTTCACCAGTCTATAAATAATAATGAGTTTCAGACGTCTTTGATTGGTGTATCTTGTACAGTTTCACAAATGAAAACAATATTTCTGTAATTATTTTTGTTTTCTGTTGGTGACTTGCTCTGGAAAGCTATAATCATCATATTTAAGTACTAATTACAGTTCTGATGAATTTCAAGTGACTTAGAAAATTAATTACCTAGAAATTTTGCAATCAGACAAGCTATTGTTTGCTGTTGCAACAAACTGAATCTGTGATAAGGTATTTCTTTTACTTTTCTTAATCTTTATAACAAGAAAACAGCCACCAGTTTGATAGTATTATATAATAGTTGATAGTGTGAAAATAAAATAACACTTAACCCCCCCCCCCCCCTCCAAAAGAAAAAAACCTGAGGTATCTTAGCCTTACTGACAGTTTGAAAGAAAGCAAGTTGCAGTTGTCGCTTCACCCTTTAGCAGTTAAACCAACCGTATATGGCCAAAATATTTTACCTGCTTTTGTTCAAACTGGCCAGATCCAATCTCTCATACTTAACCAACAATGTTATTCTAAATATAAACAATCACACCATTAAAATCTCAAGGCTATAAGATAATGCATGATTAATTCAAAGCAATGTAAATAAATAAGCATTACATTTGACTGAGTAATCTCAATGCTAAAAGGTTAAACCATCTCAGCTCTGATTGAGCAAAGCTATGACAAATGTTATTATTTCTAGCCTTGACTACAACTATTGTTTTTCTTAGATGTAGCATATATTATCTAATATGTTCAATGAGTTAATGTGCTGTGAGGAGTGAAGTAGTCTAAGATTTCAGACATTTGCCCTTCTTCAGAGTGAGTGAGAAATAGCGAGAGAGGGGGGGAGAGAAAGAGGTGTGTGTGTAAGTAAGTGGTATTGGTTAGGATGCAACATTGCAAATGAGGAAGAGAGTAAGAGGGTAGAGGGGAAGGTAGTAGAAGACATTATGAATGGACGTTTTATTATTTTATTATGGTCCTGCAGAGCAGAAGCATCCAAACTGAAAGATCCCTTTAGAGCCAAACACCATTGGAGAATACCACAGACTATGTAATGGCTGTGACTTATTTGGTATTTTTCAAGTATAGTCAGTCATGCTACAAATTTTGTCAAAATAGTGTGATATTTTCTCTTGAGTACAACACACAACTGTACTGGATGCATGTCTTTCAAAGCTAATTGTACTTGAGGTTGCTGCTTCTCATAGGAATGTTGTGGCCGTTGAAGGGGTTACATCCACATCCATTTTAAAATTCACTGAGATGATCTTTTAAGTTTCATAGCCTTAGTCTCTAACCCCAATACCTGACTGATACTTAATATAATATGCTAAGGACTAAACATTTAAATCAATGAGATATATAGAACATAATTATCTATATGTGTAGGACCATATTTACTTCTGAAATCGTCTTGCTCCTTATCTCTTTAATTCTACCATCAGCTACCAAAAATGATACATTAAACTGCTTCCCAATTCCCAATTACTTCTTCCTGATAGGTATCAAGGCTAATTTGTTTGCTTGTTTTTTTACTTTTGGTAGGGATGGGAAGAGAAAAAATGAGAAATGTAATTGTTGTCCTGAGCTTTACATGAGAGTATTAGCAACATTAATGAACTCAAGTGTAGGGCAGTTTCAGACATATAATTATTTTCTTCAGGTTTGACCAGCATATACATAATTGATTGAGGCTTAATTGAGTGAAATTACCTGTACTATATAACGTTTATATATCTACTACCCGGCTCCATCCTTTCTTGGATAGTAAAAGAGTGTAGGATTCTTTTAACTGTTATATGTGTCTTTAAAAACTCCTGAGTATCAGCCAACCATTTTATGAAAGTTAATTGTAAAAGTCTTTCATGGGTTGGTTCTTAACTCCGTTTTCTTACTGGCAATTTGAATGAGAGATAAATCTCCTGGATAACATTACCAGATCTGCTACATATTCCCTGCTGTGAACTAAGACACACAGAATTTAAGTATACATCACAAAACCATAATTTGCTTCAATTACCTCTTTAAGAGCCAGATATTTGATGTAACTGCTATTCTCCACAATTGTCATTGCAATTTAGTATTATTCAATTAAATTCAGTGCATTGATATTATATATTGTGGTGTTGTAGTTAGGATATTCAGTTCATGATCATAAAGCTATGGGTTCAATTCTTGGGCAAGATATTTTAATGTTATGTTGCTCCAGTCTGCTCAGCTGTAATGAGTACCAACCAGGTGCTGATGCAACTTTCTCTTCTTCCAGCTGTCACATCCTTGGTGTTTCACAGGGTCATAGGTGAAGAGGCTGAGAGGGTGTCAACAGTGTCTACTCACGACTACATAGGCACCTAAAACAATCAGTAAAAGCATGGTACATGTTACCAACCCATACTCACTCATGACTCACAGCTGAATAAACCAGCTCCAACTAGAATCAAAATGAATTCTTAAACCAGGTTTTCAAAAGCTTGCTTTACGTTCTGCTATATCAGGCTTGCTAAATGATTCAACAGTTTTTGGGGAGTTTTTTATTAATTTTAATCTTTTGTCTTTTCACACAGTTGATAAACAAGTCTGAAAATCAGCTTATTTGTAATAAACCTGCTGGCAGTTTAGAATGGTGTTTTAAATTTACTCTTTTCATTTTGTTGTTTTTTTGCAGTATTTATGTAATGCTCATTTGTAAAATGGTAGATTTCCTCTAACTACAAGTCTCACAGTTTTCTGATATTACATTTCTTTAAAAAGTTTAAGAGCACAGACATGGCAGTGTGGTAAGAAGTTTGCTTCCCAACTGTGAGCAAGTGTCTTCTACTATAGCTTCAGGTCAACCAAAGCCTTCTGAGTAGATTTTGGCAGACAGGAATTGAAAGAAGCCCGTCGTGCGTGTGTGTGTCTTTGTCTTGATATCAAGTAATAGTTGCAAATGAGTGTTGTTGTCTTGGCAACAGTGTCCTTCATTTTCAATATTCTGTGAAGACATGTCTAGCCATGGGTAAATTTTACTTTGCTTGGGAAAAAGAGGTGAGGGTTGGTGATAGGAAAGGCATCCAGCTTTAGAAAAACATCTACCTCATGTAAGCATGGAAAAATGGACATTAAATGATGATGAGGACAATGATGATGATGATGATGATGATGATGATATGGGATATTTATGTTCGTGCCTTTCTCAACAATTTTCATCGTGTTCAGTGAACATTATAACCAGCAATTCAAATTAGATTTTAGACATGACTTGTCTAGAACTTATTTGTCTGTGTCTCTAAGTTGTTTGCATGTTATCTCATCCCTAATTTTGTTTCACAAAATTGTGCCAGTTGGCAATTCCTTTTTTGGTTTTTCTTTTATTCTTTTTGTTTTTTTGTTGTATTAAACTTCAGTTTAAAACTTAAATTTTATATTGATCCCTTCAGTTAATTAATTTGTTTCCCTTATTTCCTCTTTTACTCCAATGTCTTTCTTCACTTTCTGTCTCTACTTCTGTTTGTCTCTTCCTCTTCTCTCCTATCTTTTTCCATTTTCCATATTTTTCATCCCCTCCACTCTCTCCTTCCTCGCTTTACCTCTCTCTCTCTCTTTTCATCTACTTCTCTCTCTTTTCCTCTCTCTCTCTATACCTCTCTCTCTCTCTCTCTCTCTCTATATATATATATATATATATATATATATATATATATATATTCCCCTTTTACTCTCTCTCTTTCTGTCTGCCTACCTCCCTCTCTATCTGCCTTCCTCTCTTTGTGCCCCTCTCTCTGTCATTTCTCATATTCTCTTTATTCTCTTTCTATAACATCTGTGATGGACTAGTGGTCAATATAAGAAGATATAGAGCTCTCATCTTCATAAAGCCACAGAAACATTTGCATTAAATGCAGGGGCAGGGTTGCCTCTTACGATAAAGACCTGGATTCAATTTGTTGCAAAAACAAAATGTGAATAACCCTGTAGGAGTGATGAGGAGATATGACTTGCCATAAATGTCAGGTGCAACACTGTATATTTTAAAACAGTCATTCCTTTCCCCTGTATTGTGAGTTTAGATCTTATTTTTATTCTCTTAAGATCCATGAAAAGATAACTACTACTACTACTACTACTTCTTCTTCTTCTTCTTCTTATTATTATTATTATTATAGGCGCAGGAGTGGCTGTGTGGTAAGGACCTTGCTTACCAACCACATGGTTCCGGGTTCAGTCCCACTGCATGGCACCTTAGGCAAGTGTCTTCTACTATAGCCTCAGGCCGACCAAAGCCTTGTGAATGGATTTGGTAGACGGAAACTGAAAGAAGCCCGTCGTATATATATATATATATATATATATATATATATATATGTATTATGTTTGTGTGTCTGTGTTTGTCCCCCCACCATCGCTTGACAACCGATGCTGGTGTGTTTACGTCCCCATAACTTAGCAGTTCGGCAAAAAGAGACCGATAGAATAAGTACTAGGCTTATAAAGAATAAGTACTGGGGTAGATTTTCTCGACTAAAGGCGGTGCTCCAGCATGGCCGCAGTCAAATGACTGAAACAAGTAAAAGAGATTATTATTATTATTATTATTATTATTATTATTATTATTATTATTATTAAGAAGGTAGTGAGCTAGCAGAATCATTAGCACACTGGGCAAAATGCTTAGCAGCATTTCATCCGTCTTTACATTCTGAGTTCAAATTCTGCCAAGGTCGACTTAGATTTTCATCCTTTCAGGGTCAATAAAATAATTACCGACTGAGTACTGGGGTTGATGTAATCGACTTACCCTTTCCCTCAAACTTGCTTGCCTCGTGCCAAAATTTTAAACCATTATTATTATTATTATTATTATTATTTATTTATTTATTTATTTCACCCATCACTACATTCTGACTTCGATTTCTGCCAAGGTCAACTTTGCCTTTCATCCTTTCGAGGTCAATAAATTAAATATCAGTTATGCACTGGAGGTCAATGTAATCGATTATCTCTCTACCCCAAGTTTCAGGCCTTGTGGCCTATAGTAGAAAGGATTATTATTATTACAATTAAACCTTGGGAGAGGCATTATGCCGGTAATAAACACGCACACTGGTTCAGTCCTTTATTAATTTATATAGTTTTTTGTTAAATTATTTCATTGCACTCTTGCAATCTCTTCAGTAACTTGTCTCTCCACTTCCATTTATTTTATTATTATTATTATTATTATTATTATTATTATTATTAAGAAGGCAGTGAGCTGGCAGAACCGTTAGCACACCAGACAAAATGGTTAACAGCATTTCATCTGTTTGTATGTTCTGAGTTCAATTTACACCTAGGTTGACTTTGCTTTTCATCCTTTCAGAGTCGATAAAATGGGTACCAGTTGAGCACAAAGGATGGTGGGGGCTTTCAATGTTATTACTTAATCCCCACTCTCCAAAATTTTAGGCTTTGTGTAAAAAAGATCATTATCATTATTATTATTATTATTATTATTATTATTATTATTATTATCCAACATACTAGGGTTTTTTTTGGGGGGGGGGGGGGTCTCTCTCTCTCCTTCAAACTAATTATCAGCCTTTAACAAAAAGCCTTGGACAGAAATGTCCTTTCTAAGAATAAGAGTTGTTTCAAGGATGGCAGATTTAGGAAACATTTGCATGTCTGTCTTGATGTCCAGTACTCCACCTCTCTCTCCCCCCTCTCTCTCCCTCTCTAGTTAACTTTTTGTTCATTCTTCTCTATTTCTCTTTTGTTCTTCTCCATGTTTTTTTCTTTCTTTACTCTCTCTTCCCCTTCTCTTTGATAATATTGATTATTCAATGATAATCAGTGTATTGTCAATAAAATAAACCAATAGAACAACCAGTCTGCTTCTCTCTCCCACTCCTTGCATTTTTTCCTTACTCCTTCCTTATCTCTGATTTTTTTTTCTTCTTCTTCATTCTGTCTTGACCATCTCCATACACGTCTCTCTCTCTCTCTCTCTCTCTCTCTCTCTCTCTCTCTCTCTTTCCTTTTTCTTCTCCCTCTCTATTTCTTTCTCCTCCTCCCATCCTCCTCTCTCATACTTCTTCTCTCCCCACCTCCCCTTCCTGCTTCTCTATTCCCTCTTCCTCTCTCTCTCTTCCTCCCTCTTCTTGCATTTCTTTTTACTCCTTCCTTATCCCCCTACTTCTCCAAATTCTTTGATTTTTTTTTTTCCACTTCACCCTGATTTGACCATCGCCTTACATTTGTTTCCCCCCACTCTCTCTTTCCTGCATCTTCTTTTTCTTCTCCTCTTTCTCCTCCCCTATTTTGCATCTCCTCCCCCTCCTGCTTCTCTTCTCCTATCTTATACCCCCTTCCCTCTTTTCCCTCTTACTTCTCTCCTTTCTATTTCCCCCTCTCTGTCCCTCCTTTCTGCTTCTCCCCTCCCCTTCCCCCCTCTCTCATACATTGTGACCATGACTTCATGTCACCACCATTGTTCCCCTGTGTTTAATCTAGCTACAATCAATGCAATAAATCACCAGAAGATCTATTTGAGAGGCATGTCGATCTCTGTTATCTCCTCTCTTGTCAACTTGAAATAGCAGCAGTAGTGTTAGATTTAGTGGCTGTAGAGATGTAAACAGATAGACCTTCCACACCCCTATCTCTTATATCTTCTGGTGCTTCTTTATTTTACCCCCCCCCCCTTCCACATCACTTATATCTATATATCAGTGCTCTGCAACCTTTTTTTTTTTTTTTCACTTGCAGTACACCTGTATTCTTTTCAAAATTCAACAGCACACCTGAACTAAAAATATGATTAAAAATATAGGGAAAAAAATTATATTCAGGTTACACTGCAGCACACCTAGCATCATCATGTGGCACCCCAGTGTGCCGCGACATACTGGTTGAGGAGCGCTGCTATATATCACACACATACAAACACTAATATACAAGTGCACACACACACACATATATGCATACGCATACGTGTATAGACATACGTTAACATGCACGTATGCACATATTTATGTATCATACATATAACTGCATACTCACGAACACAGATATAGTCATACATTCACACATGCAAACACTAATATAAGCATGCACACTTACTCACATGCACATGCATACACACATACATGTATAGACATACGTTAACATGTATGTAGAGACATCATTTATACAGCAGACACACACACACACACACACACACACACACAGATAGTCATACCTGCACACATGCATTCACTAATGTACACATGCTGACATAAATGCATGCATGCATACACACACACACACATGCAAAGATGTACATTAACATATAAGTGGATATGCTCATATGTATATGTGTGTCTCACACAAAGAAGTCTCAAGAGAGAGAGAGGGGGGAGAGGGAGAGAGAGGGGGGAGAGGGAGAGAGAGGGAGAGAGAGAGAGAGTGAAAGAAAAACAAACAAAATGCCCTTTTTCAATTCCAGCAAGAATTTGTGGAAGATAGGGAATAGAATAAAAAAAAAAATTATTGAAAATTGGACACTTCTATTATAACCTGTAAGAACTAACCAACTGTTAGATACAGTAAAGTGTAAATGTCCAAGTTGTGTGTGTGTGTGTTTGAAGCATGTCTTTGACAATTCCTCAATGTATTGAATGTATTCTGTACATGACTTTTATCCCACACTAATATCATCATCATTGTTCTATATTTTAGAGATGAAGAATTATGTACATTATTTACATTGGATGGATAGGTGTCCTCACCTTGTTTGTTGTTACCACAATGTTTCAGCTGATTTACTCTCCAGCCTTCATCAGGTGTCCTGGTGGAATTTTAGTGAGGACACCTATCTGTCCAGTGTAAATAATATCATCATCATTATCACCATTTCATATCTGTTTTCCATGCTGATATTGGTTGGGCAGTTTGACAGGAGGTAGCAAGTCCAGGAGCTGCACCAGGTTCCATATAGACTGTTTTAGCATGGTTTCTATGACTGGATGTCGTTTTTAATACCAACCACTTTACAGAGTGTAGTGGGTGCTTTTTACATGGCACCATCACCAGTGCTTTTTACATGGCACCATCACCAGTGCTTTTTACATGGCACCATTGCCAGTGCTTTTTACATGGTACTATTACCAGTGCATTTTACATGGTGCCATTACTAGTGCTTTTTATGTGGCACCAGCACTAGCTTTTTTTATATAGCAACACTGTCTTTAGTGATTTCTTTTCCATCTTTGAACTTTTCCCTTTCTCCTTTCCAACAAAGAGCTATGCTCAAAACATCAAACTCACTACTTTCACTGAATGTCAAGCTAATACATTTTTTGTGCATGTCCTCTCATCCGTTTTTTAAAATACATTTTTTAAATTCGTTTATTGAATTGACTATATACACACACACACACACACACACACACACACACACATATATATATATGTATCATCAGTGTGACCCCTGTGTCTGGTGTGATGCAGCCAGTGCAGATACATTTGGTTTAAAATTAGTTACTTTTTAACCACAAGTCACCTCACTTGATTATATCCACCTCTAGATAACAAGGTATTAATATGGCCGAATCCAGCTTCTACCAAGTAGGACATTGGGAAGGCAAGCAAAATCAACTTCAAGTGCTTCTGTAGATAGGGATGTCATTATACTTTGATGATATCACAAGCCATATTTACTGAGAAGCCAATACTGCATAATAAATCTAACAATTCTTCCTGCACATCATCTTTGCAATCAATTACTTGGACTTCAAACAGGCTGTTATAACCAACTGGAACAGGCAATGTGATAATATCCTGAAATCGCTGTACCATGTCATCATACAATGATTGTAAATAATCGCAATATGTAATGATATTGTCTTCAACCAATTCATCTTTCAAGCTATTAAATCATTGAAACTTGGTGGTATTGACATCTTGAAATGTTCATCTTATATAGTGCTAATTTAGAAATGCAGGCAGTAATGGACGATTTAGAATCGACAAATGTTTTTTGATTCCCATGCAATAACATACTGAGATCATTTAGTTTGGCGAAGATGTCACTCAGGAAAAGGTATCACATTTTGAAACAATCAGAGAAGTGGTTAGTGAAGTATTCTGAAAAAAGTCCGCTATTGTATCAAACAAGTTCAAGAAAATGAACAACACAGTTACCCTTTGATAACTATTGTACTGTGGTATGATATAAAAGCTTCATGCAGTCATTATCATTATCAAGGCACAACTAACAAAAAATTCATTCTAACAGAGAATTTGATTTTACAGTCTCAGAGTGGTTGGTTTTAGGAAGGGTATCCAACCATAGAAAACTGTGCCAAATGAGACTAGAGTCTGGTACAGCATGTCAGCCCATCCAATTCATGCCAGCATAGACAATGGCCGTTAAATGATGATGATGATTTAACAGAAGAAATCTGAATACTAAAGAGTTAGAGAAAAATGTTGTGTGTGTGATTGTCATCCACTACTACTTGACAACTGGGGTGATTTCTTTATGTTCTTGTAACTAAGCAGTTCTGCAAAAGAGATCAATAGTATGAGTACCAAGTTTGACTAAAACAAAACCTTCAATGCAGTGCCTCAACATCTCCACCCACCCTATCATGCCCCAAGTCCAATGACTGAAACAAGTAAAAGATAAAAAATATAAAACATTGGTTAAACCCTCTTGAATAAAATGTATAGGTTAAGTAAATAGTTTCTCCCTCCCCCCACTAAACTGATAGTTTTGGCTGCTGTGGGGGTATGTGGACACGAAGAATACAATAAATCATAGTAGAAACAGTCTCTCTCCTTTCTTCCTCACACCCACCCACATACTCTCACTATGTTTGTTGATACCCAATGGGCATTCAAGATACTTAAAAGCTATAATTCATCAATCATGTGTCAAAACGTTTGTTGAGTTGTGGCCAGTCACCTCTCCTGCGAATTTTCCTGGATGGGATGGTCACAGGGATTGGAGAGCTGGTGATGTTGCCATGGCTTTCAATTGCAAGCAGAGTAGGGAGAGATTGCAGCAATTGTACTCCTTTTTTTATACACTTTACATTGTTACTATTATCCCTTAAGAAAGGCATAAAAATGTCACATCTTTGTTTTCCTTCCTCTTTCTGAAGATATTTTAGATTTTCTGCCAACACAAACAAGTCAATAATTGTAGTGGGGAGGTTATCAATAGTGTTGGTGGAAGGGTGGCTATTGCGGCCTGTTGCTGCTGCTTCTTCTCACACATACTCTGATTCCTTCTCTGTCTATCCGTCCGTCCATCTGTCTGTCTCTTTCTCTCCCCCCCTCTCCCTCTCTCCCCTTCTGTCTGTCATAAACACATATAAATATATGAATACAAAAACACATGTAATCATGCCTTATATAAACATACATCTACACAGACATGCACTAACGTGCGCCTCCCCCCCCCCAATGCTTGCATATATACATGCATATACATACATACACTTTTGTAGATATAAACATATATTCCTACATTCACAATGTTTGTGTACACACACACACATAAAAATGCATAAATACATATAAACACATTCATAAACACAATGTTATTGATATATATACATGCATATATATATATATATATATATATATATATATATATATATATCATCATCATCATCATCATCATTTAACGTCCGCTTTCCATGCTAGCATGGGTTGGACGACTTGACTGGGGACTGGTGAACTAGATGGTTACACCAGACTCCAATCTGATCTGGCAGAGTTTCTACAGCTGGATGCCCTTCCTAATGCCAACCACTCCGAGAGTGCAGTGGGTGCTTTTTACGTGCCACCGACATGAGGGCCAGTCCGGCGGTACTGGCAACGGCCACGCTTAAATGGTGTCTTTTTACATGCCACCGGCACAAAAAAACAAAAACTTTTCAAATATAAACAAAATGGAAGCATACAAAAATGAACATTATTGTCCATCTTACTGTGAATTTTGTTTCATTTTAAGAATTAAAAATTTATTTTATGGTTTATTATCATTTATATTTTGAATTATTTTTGTTTACATTTTGAACCATTTATATATACTTGAAGGCACCAAAACCGTTTAAGTGCTTAGGGCCTCTATGGGTCTTAATCCAGCCCTGGCCGACACTTTTATGCGGGTGGCACTTTTGGGTCTGTTGTGTAAGCTTGTATAGGGTGCAGCAAACTCAGTGGGTGTCCTAAACAGTGGACACTGTATTCATACCACTGTCTTGAGCTTACTGGCTCATTATCCCTTTCAACACCAACCTGCCTCAGACTGCCCCTGATTCTTCCCTAACCTTCCGTTAAAAGTTCACGCTAATTTATGTTCCAAAAACCAGTTTAATAATGATCATGTTATCTTATTAAACTCTTCATTTTAAAAATTAATTGAAACGAAGGATGTGTATTTCAAAACAAATATGGTAACAAAAGGGTTGAGCCAGAACTTATTCTGATTTCTGCAATAGCAAAGCTGGAGGTTGGGGAGTTGGGAACAGTCTGCTGCATAAGCCTGTATAGGCTAGGGATAACAAAATCAAGGGCTTCTCTTGGTGGCACATACTCGTACTATGCCACTGTGATCTGTTCTGTAAGGTGAGTCACATTTGAGCTTCATTGATGATTAGCAAGTTATTAGAGCTGAAGTATTTTCTGACCTTGAAGAAGAATTCTAGACTTTAAGATGTTGATTTTGGCAATTATCCATGTGTGAAACTGTGAGAAGCAGCATGGTGAATGTACAGTTTCAGCAGAGGAATCAGTTAAAGCAATGATTATCGCTGAAATTTGCAAGATACCGGAAGATAGAATCACATCAACAATATTGATCAGATACATTTAGGTTTTTACATTTATAGAACTGGCAATCATATATATGATTCAGCCACAGAAAAATTGAGAAATCTGAGTTAGCTCAACCCAACAATATATTTTGAAGTTATTATGAAAGATCATCAAAAATTTTGGAACCTAGCATATGTGTAACTTTAAGGGATTGGATAGTTGTAGTGCAAGATAATTTTCATGCAATGATTGTGTCTTCAAACTGTTTGAAGACTTGGTTGTTGGATTTCTATTAGAGTAACCCTACCATGGGTTTGATAAAATGTGGGTTAGAGTAAGTTCCATCAATGTACATTTGAAAATTCCCAATCTAAGATATGGGAGACAAATGAATCATATAAGTGTGTAGCTTAGTTTAGAAGTTCTTTTGCCAGGCATCATTGAAGATTTTTGAGAATTCAAAACATCAGCAAAAGCAGTGCTTTTTTTTTTTTTTTTACTGATGTGTGATATAGCAGAGCAAGAGATTAGGTATTGGAGATGGGGACAACTGGTTGAAGATTGAGTTTGAAAGTGAGAGATAGATAGAAATGCTTTGAGAGTTGGAATGTTCATTAGAATTACAGGTAAATGAGAATACTAACTAGTGCAGACTGTTTGCAATGATTTGGTTTTTGAATTAGCTGAATGAGTGCACTTAACCAAGGATAGTTGTGTATACTGAAGTTTATGAGAATGATGATGACTTCAGGAAGAAGTGGTCTGATTTAATCTACTCCTTTGTTATGTACAGTCATGGCCAAAAGTTTGGAACATTGGTCCAAAATCAGAATTTTTATATGAAATGCCTAAAGTTATGTTTAATTTGCAATATATTATTTCTTGGTCAAAAGTTTGGAACATAGGTCTGAAAATTAAAATTTTTTTATTAAATGCCCGAATATATACATTGTATATATTTGAATCAAATTGTACTAGGGCATAACAATTTTAATTTTTTAAATAATGTTCCAAATTTTTGGCTATGACTGTGATTTTGTTAGTGAGTGAAGTTAATCTTATTGCACTCAGTTAAAATTTAGTCATAAAGATAAGATACAAAACTAATAAAGATAAGATACTTATTTTTAAACAATTATCACCAAATATTTGTCATTGTGGCTTCTTATTCACAGAATAAGATAAATATCCAACCAAAGTGGGTAAATGTAAAAGTGGCTCACTGGATTAGGTATTGGAAGGTCAACACAGTGGTCCGAAGTTCAAATCCACTGTAGATATTTAATTGTGTGTTTGGGTAGTAAATTAATTCAATATGCTTCAATTTTCATAGCTGTTGGAAACAGGTACTGGCTCTCCTAGAAATGTTGCTTGAAATTGATTGGAATCTTATCCAGGATTGATTTATCTTTTATCTTTCTAACTTTATGAAACCAGAGCTATGCAACTTCATGAATTTTAAGAGACATTTGTCTCTTTGAACTTATGACTTAGTTCATTGTCTCTTTGGGCTCATGAATAATTTCGTTACTTTTCTTTAAGGTTATGCATCAATTTATTTTCTCTTTGAGCAGGTTACTTAATCAGATTAATTCTATAGAAGAATATATATATATGAGCATTGTTCTAAAAAAAAAAAAATAAATAAATAAAATTTAAAAAATGCGAAGTTAAATATATATATTCTTATTTTTCAGCACTGAAGTATAAGTCATTGGATTTACTTACAATATTTTCTTGGCAAATATTATCTTTTAATCTCTCCCCATGCAAACCTTCTTTTAGCTGCAATTAGGTCTCATAGAATAAAAACATATTTTCTCAATGTCAGAATAAAAAGAAAACATTGCAAGGCAGAATTGTCAACTACCTCTCTTGAGACTAATACAGTAATCTTATGTTGAATTAATTCATATATTCTGTGGCAGGTTATATTTATCTTATAGATTTATTGCCAAGTAATTTATTCAGGCAATTTCTTAATATATGAGAAACCTAGCTGAAAGATACATGATTCTATTTGCACCAGACTTTTATGATCTCTCCAATGTTATTTGAGAGTAAGGTTAAATTTCTATTCTGTAGAATTAACGGATTGATATTCTTAAAGGTATATTTCATGATTCCTTTTTTTACACATTTCTTTCTATGTTTGACAGTTCACTAAACTGCTTGGCATAGATACTAGTTTTTCTAAGTGCGTTATCTGTTATATGCTAAAAATAATATAATATTTTTCTTTTCCTCTTTAGCATCAATCATTGGTCCGTCACAATGAAGCTTGGAAAAACAGTTTACGCTACCGTCAACCAGATTTAGAATGCATGACCGGGTTACGTCGGATTACACTAAATGATAACCCAATGATTGGAGACCATGGTGCTATGCTGCTTGCTGAAGCTTTAAGAGATGATCTCTGGGTGAAAGGTAACCACTCTATTAAGTGTTTCCAGACCATAAGAATCATGAGGTTTACTTTTAACTGTGGTCTTTGAAATGTTAAGTGATAAAGAAATAGATCTCTTTCTTAATAGGATGTTAGATTACCACAGATAGTAAGGAACTGAGCTCAGTACTGCAAACTAACCAATGCTAGTACTTGCTGTGACATAGTAGCTACCAGCCTGTGGTACATACTTAGAACTAGGCAAGCCAACAAGGAAACCTGTGAGACATAGCTGCTAAATCTTCCTCAAATCACATGCTACTGTTTTAAATAAAAAATGAACACATTAAATATTGTAGCCCTACATACCCTTAAAAAAAGTGAGATGCAACAGCTGGAATGCCTTTGATTGCAAGTCTGTTCAATCAGAGTTGCCCTGCAGTGGCTACAGAAGCTTAGAGCTAAGTGGATCTAGCATCAGTGACAAGATGAACCTCTGATCTCTGTGTTCATTGAAAACTACTCCAACTCTTCTATTTTGTTCCCTGTGTTTCTATTTTGTTTCCCATGTTTCTATTTTGTTTCCTGTGCTTCTATTTTGTTTCCTGTGTTTCTCCCCCCCCCCCCACACACACACACAATCGCTTAACAACCAATGCTGGTGTGTTTATGTCCCCATAACTTAGCAGTTTGACAAAAGAGACTGATAGAATAAGTACTAGGTGAGAATAAGTCCTGGGGTTGATTTCTTCGACTATAACATTTTATGGTGGTGCTCTAGCATGACCACAGTCAAATGACTGAAACAAGTAAAAGGACAAAACAATAAATGGACAAGAATGTATACCTGTTACTCAGTTTATCTCCACAACACATTATGAAGCTAGTAAGCTTAACTTACTTAACCACTATGCTATTTTCTGTTGTATATATGCATCAGAAAGTTGCAGTCAATAGAAATAACATGGTTGATAAGCAGTGAATAATTTTTAGCTAGTTCTGGATAGTTCCATTTCATCAAAACAAGCGCTTTGTGTCACCCTATCTTTAATACGGAAAAGAAATTATTCTCTGAGATATGTGTGTGTGTATGTATAGATGTATAGATGTATATCAGTATACAAATTATTGATATCTATAAAAGCAATTTGTATTCTCAGATGTCAGCCTACGAAACTCTTTACATATTTTAATTGCATTGCAAGTGTGTAAATAAAGGCATGGAAAGTTTATTGAATGCTAAAGATAGGTATTACCATTATTTGCTTTGTAGCCTCTATACGTAGGTGTGTGTGTACATGTGTGGTTTTATGTATGCATACAAGTATGTACATTTGTGCATACTGATGTGTTTGTGTTTTTATGTAGATGTGTGTATTGATCACTCATGTCTGTCTGTCCACTTACCTTTCTTTATTACTTATCTGCATATTGTTTATGAGTGTATCTCATAATTTCATGTGTTATTATCACTGATCAATAATACAATATACAATAATATATAATATAATGATTCTCATATGATAAATACTGTTATGATACTGGCAGCAGACAGTGGAAATGATATAGCCTTGGACTAAATTCTTTGTAATATTTAGTTGTGTACTTTTATTTTCTGAGTTCAAATCTTACTAGGGTATGAGATTGAATAAATAAACATCATCAAATTCTTGAATTGAATTTATTGATTATACTATCCCCTAAAATTTATCTCTTTTTGGAAATGTTTGAAACTATAATAATAATAATGATAATAATAATAATAATAATAATAATAATAATAATAATAATAATAATGTCAAAGATCATGAAGAAAAAAAATGCTTTCTAATTGATGTATCAATACCAGCAGATGACAACGTTTCCCTAAAAGAAATGGAAAAACTTTCAAACTACAAAGACCTAGAAATAGAGGTAACTCGAATGTGGAATCTAAAAACAGAAACAATTCCTATCATAGTAGGTGCCTTAGGTATAGTAAAAAAATATTCAGACAAATACATAACAAAAACACCAGGACTTACAAATATATATAACATACAGAAAATTGCACTACTGGGCACTGCACACATTCTACACAAAACACTTTCAATACAGTAACCATAAGAGCATCACAGCAAATCACAGCACAGACCCAAGGCACACAGAGCTGCGCTCGGTAGTGAAGTGAAAGCACGTTATAAAAATAAAACTACTGAACAACAATAATAATAATGATAATAATAATAACAATAGTACTTACTTCGAATCAGAGTTGACTTCAGCGTGATTTGAACTCAGAAAGAATTTGAATCTCAACTTTGTTTTTTATCCTTCAAGGTTTAATGAAATAAAGTAGCTGTCAAATAGTGGGGTTAATGGTATCAACACCCTTCTCAAAATTGTTGGCCTTGTGTCTAAATTAGAACCACCACTACCACCAATAATAATAATAATAATAATAATAATAATAATAATAATAATAATAATGAAGCAGCAAGCTGGTAGATCCATTAGCATGCCAGACAATATGTTGTTAATCATTTTGTTTGTCTTTTTGTTTTGAGTCCAAGTTCTTCCCAGGTTGACTTTGCCTTTCATCCTTTTGGAGTTGATAAAATAAGTACCACACTGGGCTCAATCAATATAATCAACTAAGCATTCTCTCAAATTTCAGGCTGTGTGCATCAAGTGGAATGTGTTGTTATTATTATTATTCAGTAGTTTTATTTTTATAACGTGCTTTCACTTCACTACCGAGCGCAGCTCTGTGTGCCTTGGGTATGTGCTGTGGTTTGCTGTGATGCTCTTATGGTTACTGTATTGAAAGTGTTTTGCGTAGGATGTGTGCAGTGCCCAGTAGTGCAATTTTCTGTATGTTATATATATTTGTAAGTCCTGGTGTTTTTGTTATGTATTTGTCTGAATATTTTTTTATTATACCTAAGGCACCTACTATGATAGGAATTATTATTATTATTGTTCAGTAGTTTTATTTTTATAACGTGCTTTCACTTCACTACCGAGCGCAGCTCTGTGCGCCTTGGGTATGTGCTGTGGTTTGCTGTGGTGCTTTTATGTTTACTGTATTGAAAGTGTTTTGCGTAGAATGTGTGCAGTACCCAGTAGTGCAATTTTCTGTATGTTACATATATTTGTAAGTCCTGGTATTTTTGTTATGTATTTGTCTGAGTATTTTTTAATTATACCTAAGGCACCTACTATGATAGGAATTGTTTCTGTTTTTAGACTCCACATTCGAGTTATCTCTATTTCCAGGTCTTTGTATTTTGAAAGTTTTTCCATTTCTTTTCGAGAAACGTTGTCATCTGCTGGTATTGATACATCAATTAGAAAGCATTTTTTTCCTTCATGATCTTTGACAACTATATCTGGTCTATTTGCCTTAATTTCTCTATCTGTGTGTATTGGCATATCCCAGAGTATGGTTGCTTTCTTGTTTTCTGTGACCTTTTCTGGCGTGTGTTTATACCATCTTTTTTCTGTTGTTATCCCATAGTGTTGGCATAGCTTCCAGTGTATATAGGTCCCAGCTCTGTCGTGTCTGTGAATATATTCCTTCTTAGCCAGGACTGGGCAGCCAGAGATAATATGATTTATTGTTTCTTGTCGATCTCCACATATTCTACAGTTACTTGTTATATTTCTTTTCATTATGTGTTTTTGGTAATTTCTGGTGGGGAGGCTCTGGTCTTGTGCAGCAATTAAAAATCCTTCAGTCTCTTGCTTTGAGTCCTGAGCTTCTCAGCCATTGCTGGGATTTTTCTCTGTCTATTTCTTTCGCATTTAGTTTAGCCCAGTATTTACCATGTAGGGGCTTTTCTTGCCATTGTTTTATCATGGTCCGTTGCTGTTCTAGTTTTAGTTTGGATTTCATTTGTTTTATAGCTTTTGTTGTTTCTTCTTCTTCTTCTTCGTATTTGTTAGGTAGATTGATTTCTTGTTTGTATTTGTCAGCTTCCTTAAATACTGAAAACAGTTTTTTGTTTTGCTCGTGTTTTGTGGCTATTTGTATTAGCTTCCCTTGCTTCTGGAGTAGGTATTTTTGCAGTCCTATGGTGGTTATTTTATAATAGTTTTCTAGCTGTATAAGACCCCTGCCACCTTCTGTGCGTTGTATATATAGCCTTTCTATGTCAGATTTTGGGTGGTGCATCCTATATCCTGTCATTATTTTTCTTGTTTTCCTGTCTATTTTACATAGTTCGTTTAGTGTCCAGTTAAGGATGTTGTAGCTGTAGCTTATAACTGGGACAGCTAAAGTGTTGATACCCATTATCTTGTTTTTAGCATTGAGCTCTGTTTTTAGTATTGATCTAACTCGTCTATAGTACTCTTTCTTTATCTTTTCTTTCATTTGTGTATGTTGTATCCTATCTAGTTCATTGACTCCTAAATACTTATATGGTTGGCTTTCGTCTAGTTCTCTTATTTCATTGGCTTTATCTAGTGTTATATTGCTACTTTTAACTAATTTTCCTCTTTTCAGGGTTGCTTTGGCACATTTTTCTAATCCGAATTTCATGTCTATTTCCTTGGTAAAGCCGTGTACTGTCTGTAGTAGTGTTTCTAGCTCTTTGTCGTTTTTAGCATATAATTTTAGGTCATCCATATATAGAAGGTGGCTGACTGTTTTTCCATAGCATTTGTAACCGCATCCAGTTCTATTTAGCAATTCGGTTAAAGGTGTGAGTGCCAGGCAGAACAGGAGTGGAGAGAGCGTGTCTCCCTGGAATATTCCTCTTCTAATGGGGATGGCTTTCGTTTTCACAAGTCCCTCTTTTGTTTGGAGCTGTAGCACTGTCTGCCATTTGTTCATTGAGTGCTCTATGTATTTTATGATAATTGGTGCCACCTTGTTTATGGCTAGTGTTTCCAGAATCCACGTGTGGGGAACACTGTCGAAAGCCTTTTGGTAGTCCACCCAGGCCATACTGAGGCCTTTCTTCTTTCTGCGGCTGTCTTCAGTTATGGCTTTATTGATCAATAATTGATCTTTACAGCCGTATGAGCCCTTGCAGCATCCCTTCTGCTCTTCTGGAAACAGGTTGTTATTTTCCAGGTGTTTACTCAATCTCTGCGATATTATTGCAGTAAAGGCTTTGTAGATCGTAGGGAGACAGGTTATAGGTCTATAGTTTTGTGGTTTCTCCGTTTCCGTGGATTTGGGGATTAAGATGGTTTTCCCTTTTGTGAGCCATTCAGGCATTGTCTCTGGATCTGCGAGTATGTTGTTAAAGTTTTCTGCCAGCTTTTTATGCATTGCTGGCAGGTGTTTTAACCAGAAATTGGGGATCTTGTCGTGTCCAGGTGCCTTCCAGTTGCTTAGTCTTTGCAGTGTCTGGGTTACCTCTTCAGTTGTTATAGGGGCCCAGAGTTGCTCAGGTGCTAAGTTCGTTGTTTTAATGGTCCTTTTCTGGGGTTGTTGCTTCACCGACCATATTTGTTTCCAGAAATTCTCTAGTTCTTCTGCTGTTGGTGCTGAAGTAATGTCTATTTTATTTTTACCCAGTTCTTGGTAGAGTTTTTTGGGGTTGGATTTGAACTGTTTGTTTTGTTCAAAGAAACATTGGCGTTTCTCATACCGGCGGATCCTTTGTGCTTTGGCAAGGATGTCTTGCTTTAGTTTTTCTTTTGCCTCAGGTAAATCTTTTTCTGTAATGCTGTATTTGTACAGTATTTTTGTTTTCTTCTTGTTACTTAGTAGTGTTGATTGTTTACTAATTTCGTTGAGAATCGATAAATCTTTTCTCTTTTTTTTAATTTTGTTCTGGATGTTATTTATCCACAAGGTCTGTTTGGTAGAACTCCTGTTCGGATGGGTTTGAGTGAGTATCCTGCTTCTTTTGTGGCTGCAGTGGCTGCCGCATATATTATGTCATTTAACTCAGTGATATTGCCTGTTGTTTCTGTGGTTGTTAGTATTATTATTATTATTATGAATATTATTATTGAGGTGGTGAGTTGGCAGAATTGTTAGCACACAGAATCATGACATTTCATCCATTTTTAATGGTCTGAGTTCAAATTCTGCCTAGGTCAACTTTGCTTTTCATCCTTTTGGACTTGATAAATTAAGCACCAAGTGAAACTCTGGGCTCGATGTAATCGACTAGTCCTCTCCCGCCAAATTTCAGGCCTTGTGCCTATAGTAGAAAGGATTATTGTCATTATTATTCAATGCTGACCTAGTCAAGTATTGTTCTCAAGAAACTCTTTGAAGAAAGGATAATTACTACATGAAATAGCTTTTATTGATTAGATAAGCCTGTCCATTTACCTTTTTTCTTTATTACCTGTCTGCATATCATTTACGTGTGTATATCATATCTTTATATGTGTCATCATAATAATAGATCAATATTACAATATATAATAAAAACTTACTTGGAAAGCTTGGAGTCTACACATACAGGGATGACAGAATATATATATATATATATATATGATTTGCCAATATTTTTAGATAAATTTTATATTTTTCATGTTGTCTACGTTAAAAAATGATTATAAAAATTTTGACCTAAGCCTCTCAAAAGAAAATATTGCAAAAACAAGACTGTCATACACATACAATATACACAAGAAAGCATAAGTAAATATTTATTCGCTCAGACACATATTACAAAAGAATAGATGAAGAATATTAATGATAATTCCATTGAGAATACTGCTAGTATAAATAATGCCAACATCTCTCTGGTCAGTGATGACATTTTTGTGTACGCACACACGTACATGCACACGTAGCATCATCATCGTCATCAACATTTAACGTCTGTTTTCTATGCTGGCATGGGTTGGACAGCTTGACAGGAACTGGCAAGGTCAGGAGCACACATCTGGTTCCATAGTCTATTTTGGCTGTATTTCCATGGTTGGATGCCCTTCCTAATGGTGATCACTCCACAGAGTGTACCAGGGAATTTTTAAGTGGCACCATCACCAGTGCTTTTTATGTGACACCATCACCAGTACTTTTTATGTGGCACCATCACCAGTGCTTTTTATGTGGCACCATCACCAGTGCTTTTTACATGGCACCAGCACCCACACATGTGTTTTTTATGTGGCACCTTGGTTTTAGGATCTCTGTTCTGTTATGATGGGCAGGTGTTCTTGAGTACTCTGTTGTGGTGGGAGGGTCATCTTGAGTACACATAACATCAAGGCCAAACTTTAAGGCTATTACCAATGGGGTAATTTTACCCATGTGACAAAATAGCTGGAAGCTTTGGACCTGAGGAATTTCTTCCCCACCAAACAAAAAAAAAAAAAAGAAAAGACATTCTGGAACACCATGTCTGAAGATAGTCTCTTAGTCTTAAGAATATAAACAAGAATGAACAAAGCATAAATTAATTTCTCTGAACAATTTTAAAAAATAGTGGAAGATTCTTGTTATACTTGAAACAGCAACTAGAAGCAACATTACATGATACGTCAGGTATAGTTATCTCAAATAGGCATGGTAAGGCTTACAGAACTGCCTGTTGTGTTACTAGGACTTCCACTGTGGGAAGAAGTGTGTGAACCACAGTGGGGGTGGATTATGTTGAAAAATAAACCTCATTTAGTCACATTCCATGAGAACATCTTGGTCAGCCCATGAACTTTTCAGCCAACCCTTGAATAAATTCTCTAATAATTGTAGACTTTTATCAATTCATTTCAATACATCCAGAAATTATTGGATCAAATTTTGGCACAAGGCCAGCAAATTTTGGGAAGGGCTGAAAATTGATTGCATCGACCCCATTCTGGTACTTGTTTTATTGACCCCCAAATGGATGAAAGGTAACGTTGACTCTGGTGGAATTTGAACCAGCACATAAAGACAGACAAAATGCCACTAAGTATTATGCCTGGCATGCTAAAGATTCGGCTAGCTTGCTGCCTTACATTCAGAAGTTATTAACCTGTCACACCTCACAAGTTACACCCCTTCTTCCTCCACACATATATTTACAGACATCATTTTATTGTGTTTTGTTTTATTTTATTTACAGCTTTAGATATGCAGAACTGTGGAATCTCAAATTTTGGAGGCAAAGCAATGAATAAAATGTTGCAATATAACACCACACTGGTGGTGCTTGATGTTCGAGACAACCCATTAATAGGTATTTTATTGTTTTCTCACTCTTCCAAGCTATGTCTATGCAGAAATATTGAATGCTCAATTTTATTTTGGTATTAATCCCATCAAATCATCGTCAGTGTTTGTTTTCCATGTGTGCAGGTGTATTCTCTTATAGACTTGGGTTAACCAATGCTTTGTGAGTGGAACTTTAGAATTTGGTCAACAGAAACTGTGCTGTATATATATGTGTGTGTGTGTGTGTGTGTGTTTGTGTACACATGTATCATCATATATTATCATTATTATCATGATTTAACGTCTATGTTTCATGCTGGTATGGGTTGGATAATAAATATATATATATATATATATATATATATATATATATATATATATATATATATATATATATACACACACACACATACACCATAAAAACCCATGTAATTATGCAATTTTTTTGCAAAAACAAAAATAAACTTTAGTGGGTGTGTTAATCACATGAGTAGATCGTTACCAGAATTTTTTAGAAATTTTTGTTGAAAAATGATGTAGGGGAAGTTAACTCATTTAAATCATAGTGGTGACCGAGGCCGGTGTTTCATGACTGGCACCTGTGCCACTGGAATGTAAAAAGCACCCACTGCACTGTTGGTGTTAGGAAGGGCATTCAGCTGTCTCAGTGAGTTTCATCCAATGCATGCCAGCATAAAAAAAGCAGTAAAATATTAAGATGATTATAAAGATGATGATGATGATGATGATAACATTCTAGTTTCATTCTTAAAAATAAGAATTCAAGGTCGTCATGAGTTACATGAGTCTTAAAAAAATCACCAGTTTTTATGATGTAGATAAGAGGTATTTTCATTTACATTATTTACATTTGACAGATATTTATCCTCATCTTGTTTTTTGTTAACACAACGTTTTGGCTGATATACCCTCTAGCCTTCATCAGGTGTCTTGGGGAAATTTTGAACCTGGGTTCTCATTCCTAAAGTATTTTTCGATTTTTTTATTATTATTATTATTATTATTATTATTATTATTATTATTATTATTATTATTATTATTCAGGTCACTGCTTGGAATCAAACTCGGAAACTTGGGGTTAGTAGCCTGTGCTCTTAACCATTACACCCATGGGCATATGGCATAGTGGTTAAAAGCGCAGGCTACTAACCCCAAGATTTTGAGTTCAATTCCAAGCAGTGACCTGAATAATAATAATAATAACATCGAAAAATACCTTAGGAATGAGAACCCAGGTTCGAAATTTCCCCAAGACACCTGATGAAGGCTGGAGGGTATATCAGCTGAAACGTTGGGTTAACAACAAACAAGATGAGGACAAACATCCGTCAAATGGAAATAATGTAAAAAATGTACATAATTCCTCATTTCTTAAATATAGAACAGAAGTGTTTTTATTGTACCACCAGCACCAGATAATTTATATAATCAACTAGCTATAAGCTCTCAACCAGAATGACTGACCTATACCTAAAATCAACAACGAAAGAAACATCCCAAGCAATAGATATCTCTGTATTTTTAACAGAAACGGATCTGAAAGGCATTTGCCAAGCAGACATTTAGTTTGTAGCAGGATTGAAGAGTTACCTCTACTTTGTATCAGTTTTTTATTTTTTTATTTTTTTACAGTTCCCATCATTAGAGGTTGCCTACAATATGGCATTCAGAATCCCTGTCTTTTTTGTTCATTCCTTCTTTCTTATTTTTTCTTTTCTTTTTTCTTTTTTGGGTGGGTGGCTGGGTATTGCATCAACAGATATAGAAATATTCAAATTTAAAAAAAAAGATAACCAAATAAATTTTAAAAAAATCTTGGTGGTAACATAGTAAAAGTGAATATAAAACAATTAAGTGTTGCTTGTTCATCTACATCTAGACATTATACTGAAGTATATACTATTTTACCCCACCACCCTTTTTTCGTAAATACACCAGATATTATTCTTAAAACTATTTTTGTGTTTTTTTAAGTATGACTACGAAAAATTTAAGTGAGAGAGAATGAGAAAAATACAGAAGAAATAATAATAATAATGATGATTTCAAGTTTTGGCACAAGGCCAGCATGTTTGAGGGAAGCAGGTGCTAGTTGATTACACCAACCCCAGGGCTCAATTGGTCCTTTTTTTTATTGATCCTGAAAAGATGAAAGGCAAAGTTCACCTTGGCATAATTTTGGACTCAGTATGTAAAGATGGACGAAATGCCGCTAAGCATTTTGCCCGGCATGTTAATGCTTCTGCCATCTCACTGCCTAATAATAATAATAATAATAATAATAATCCTTTCTACTATAGGCACAAGGCCTGAAATTTGGGGGAGGGGAATAGTTGATTATATCAACCCCAGTACTCAACTGGTACTTAATTTATCGACCCCAAAAGGATGAAATGCAAAGTCAATCTTGGCGAAATTTGAACTCAGAATGTAGCAACGGGCAAAATACTGCTAAGCATTTTGCCCAGCGTGCTAACGACTCTGCCAGCTCACCGCCTTAATAATCATCATCATCGTCGTCGTTTAACGTCCGCTTTCCATGCTAGCATGGGTTGGACGATTTGACTGAGAACTGGTGAAACCGGATGGCAACACCAGGCTCCAATCTGATTTGGCAGAGTTTCTACAGCTGGAATACCCTTCCTAACGCCAACCACTCAGAGAGTGTAGTGGGTGCTTTTACGTGTCACCCGCACGAAGGCCAGTCAGGCGGTACTGGCAATGGCCACGCTCAAAATGGTGTATTTTATGTGCCACCCGCACAAGAGCCAGTCCAGGGGCACTAGCAACAATCTCGCTCGAAAATCCTACGAAGGCCAGTCAGGCGGTACTGGCAATGATGATAATAATAATAATGATTTCAAATTTTGGCACAAGACCAGCAAGTTTGGGGAGGGGTAAATCAATTACCTCAAGCCTCCTCCTCCCCAATGCTTAACTGGTACTTGTTTTATTAACCCTGAAAGGACGAAAGACAAAGTTGACCTTGGCAGAATTTGAATTCAGAACATAAAGGTATATAAAATGCCACTAAACATTTTGTTTGGCATGCTTACAATAATAATAATAATAATAATAATTGTGACTTGACAAACAGTACAAACCCTCAGTAGACACAATATCAATATCTTCAATCAACAACCTCACGATACTGTGTGACATCTATAATAATAATAATAATAATAATAATAATAATAATAATAATGGTTTCAAATTTTGACACAAGGCCAGCAATTTCGTGGGAGGGGTTAAGTCAGTTACATCGACTCCAGTACTTGACTGGTACTTTTTTTATCAATCCCAAAAGGGTGAAAGGCAAAGTCGACCTTGGCAGAATTTGAGTGCAGAACATAAAGACAGACGAAATACTGCTAAGCATTTTGCCCAGCATGCTAACAATTCTGCTAGAATAATAATAATGATGATAATCTCTCACTCATTAATGATAATAATAATAATAATAATAATGATAATGATAATAATCTCTCACTCATTAATAATAATAATAATAATAATAATAATAATAATAATAATAATAATAATACCATTATTTAGAAATGAATTGGTTGACAACTATTCTTCTTTCATCATTTCTCATTTATTGATTGGTTTCTCTTCTAAAAATCGAATCAATATCTTCCTCTCCCTCTTACTTACACTTACATGCACACACACACACACACACACACACACACACACACACACACACACACACACACACATACACATTCTCTCTTTCTTTTTCTGTCTCTTTCTTTAACTCTCTCAACGACTGAACAGAAAATGTATTATAAATACATTATTATATTGAAGATAAGAATAGATATTTATATATTTATTCTTTGCAATACTGTGATAAATAAGTCAATTGCTTGACCTTTTGATATCAGTGATATTCATCTATGATCAGCTTTATTGATTTCATAGGTGGAGGAAATGGAAGCTGTGACAGCCATATAAGGACATTATTTCCTGTTACACTTGGAGTCTAACATGGGTCTTATATTCTGTTCTTTAGAATCTTACCAACTATTCTGCATGCATTCTCCATATGTATCTTTTATTCTTTTCTTTTACTCGTTTCAATCATTGGCTTGCGGCCTTATTGGAGCACCACCTTGATGGGTTTAGTCAAATAAATTAATCCCTTATTTTTTTAAAAGTCTGTTACTAATTCTTTTGGTCTCTTTTGCTGAACTGCTAAGTTCTAGGGACATAAACAAACTAACTGATAAGCCAGTTATTGCAGTATTCGTCCTGCAGGCACACATCATTGAAAAGGTCTAGAATAGCCAAAATGCATTTGGCCATTCTTGCTGGTTGCTACTGAGACAATATTTTGTTTCCCTCTGATATTCACTGTCTCTTTAACACAACGTGTCTCTAAGAGATACTACCTCAGGATGAATACTGCAATAACAGGGTGGTTTTATACATTACGTATGATGCATAAATGACTGTTTTAATTTAATTCTGCCTCAACTGCATATGCTAGATTTTTATTTGGCCAGGTGATTATTCATAACAGCAGTCAATGTTTTATTCACTATTTCCTATACTGAAGGTGACAGATTCTCATCCAAATATGTGATTGTGACTGACTACACATTATTGAAAAGGCACGTAAAAGTCGAAATGCATCTGGCGTTCTCATTTGTTGCTGCTGGGATGATTTTTTTTTCTTGTTCTGATATTTATTATTTTTAACACAGCATGTCCATAAGAGATATATCTGTACATAAACTGCAGTACCCTGTTAGATAACGCAATTAACGATATGAAGACAGGGAAAGCACCTGGCCCATCAGGAATCACTACTGAGATGCTTAAAATATTGGGTGGTGTGGGTTACGGTCTTGTCACCCACATCATAAATCAATTAGTTCATGAAGGAGTCATACCCAATGATTGGTGTAGCAGCACCATAGTCAACTGCTACAAAGGTAAAGGTAAACTACTGTAAAGAACTAGCAAAACTTTCCTATCCATCAGTTGCAAGATTTTCCTGTGAACCCATGGATCAATGCAAAGGACCTCTTGACCTTTCTTCTATCTCATCAATGCAAAGGATCCCTTGAATTCTCTTCTATCTCATCAACAACATTGATGTATGATTTTCTTGGATATCTACCAGTCAGTGTCAAATCACTATGAACTTTTACTCTCCAGATTTTCTTACTTTCCTGCTATATTTATATATTTTTATTTTCCCATCCCTACCCATATACTCGAGAAGGCTTTTTTCCCTTCTTTTCCTCTCCACCTCATCATGCTAAATGATGATGATGATGATATATGTATATGCATATGTATATATGTGTGTGTATACCTTAATTGTTTCAATCATTGAACTGCAACTATGCTGGGGTACCACCACTTGGAGACGTTTTAGTCAAACAAATTGACCCCAGTACTTGTGGGTGTTTTTTAAAAATTTAAGCTTGGTACTTATTCTACTGGTCTCTTTTCACTGAACTGCCAAGTTATGGGGATGCAAACAAACCAACAATGGTTGTCAACTGATGGTAGGGAGACAGACACAAATACAGAGACTAGATACATACATATATACATACATATATATATATATATATATATATATATATACGATGGACTTTTTACAGTTTACACCTATCAAATTTACTCTCAAAGATTTGGTTGGCCCAGAGATATAGTAGAAGACACATTCCTAAGGTGCCACTCAGTGGAACTGAACCCAGAACCATGTGGCTGGAAAGCAAACCTCTTGCCACCCAGCCATACCTACACCTATGTATTTATTAAATGGAACATTGTTACAGTGTATTTGAAATCAAATTTATCAACAGAATTACTGTCATATCTATAACATACAGAAGTCTCTTTAACATTTAAATGATATATATTTTCAATTTTTTTTTATTTTGTTACAATTTGCTTTTATATATTTTTAATACTATCTTAGCTATTTGGTTGCAAAGTTCTTTTGATATGAATATTCTGTTTGAAATATTTAAGAAAATGTCATCATCAAAAGACTGAGAGAATATTAATTGCCCTATTAAATGGCACAATTTAATACTAATCCTGTTTGATTGTCTGAGAAACTGTCATGTGGTGTGTGTAAAGATGGCTGGCATTATGAATGACAGGGCAATAGACTCAACTAGATATATTAGAACCCATCAGACACATAGTGTGGGGACTGGTGTTAGGAGTGTAATGAATGCATTGATGGGGAGGTGTATGAAGGGCATGGAGAAGAGGTAGGAGGTGTGTGATTTATTGTAAAAAGCTCAAATGATCTCAGTTGTTCACTAGTGTATATTATTAACCCTTTCGTTACCATATTTCTGTCAATATATATTGCCTTTGTTTCAGTTAATTTTTTAAAATAACGAAGTATTTAGGTAAAATAACTTTGTCATCATTAAGCTGAGATCTGGAACAAATTAGCATAAAATTTTGGCAGAAGATTATAATTCAGACTACTTTAAAACAGTAGGTTTATGTTATAGAGTCTGAGGCAGGTTGGTATCAAAAGGTGGTATCAAAAAGGCTACTGCTAAAGGGACTTTTGAACTACTCTCTGTATTTAGTGTCACTGTGAAAGTTGAGCCACTTTCCCTGTGTCTCTCAGCAGTCAGAATGAAAGATTGGATCAGCTGGTTGTGGTTTCCATTAAACGAGGCTAAATATATTATTAAATACATGTCATTAATTCTGTCTTTTACTTGTTTCAGTCATTAGACTATGTCCATGCTGGGGCATCGCCTTGAAGAATTTTAGTTAAATGAATCAACCCCAGTAATTATTTATTTTTTCTTTAGCTTGGTACTTTCTCTATTTTTTGTCAAACCACTAAGTTAGAGGGATATAAGCAGACTAACCCTGGTTGTCAAGCGGTGGAGGGGGGGGGGGAGTGCAGACACAAAGACGCACCAACACACATATACATATGCATACATACATATACGATGAGCTTCTTTCAGTTTCCGTTTACCAGATACACTCACAAGGCTTTGATCTGCCTGAGGCTATAGTAGAAAACACTTGCCCAGGATGCTACACAATGGGACTGAACTTGGAATCATGTGGTTAGGAAGCAAACTTCTTACCACACAGCCATGCCTGCACCTGTTTATGAATTTAATCTCAGATGTAGGTGTATGTAGATGTGATCAAGCCTACCCTAATTTTGTGCATGTGTTTGTGTGTGTGTGTGCAAGTGTGTGTGTGAGTGCATGTCTGTGTGTGCGTGTCTTCACACACCACTCGACAACTGTGTTGATTTGTTAATGTCTCCTTAACATAGCACTTTGGCAAAAGAAATTGATAGAATAAGTACTGTACATTAGAAAAATAAGTAACTGGAGTTGATTTGTCTAACTAAACTTTTCAAACTGATGCCCCAGCATGGTCACAGTCTAATGGCAAATACAGGTAAGAACTGAAAGATGAAAGACAAAAGCTTCAGTTTGCCAAAAGCTTAACTTTTACACTGTAGCATTTGCCACATTATAAACACTTAAGTCTGTTAATTAAAATGTGAAAGTGATTTCATTAATGATTCTGTTTTCAATTATTATTCTATAAAATGCTTGACTCATAAAAAAGATATTGAATTCGTTTACTGGTTTTCACTCAGCTTGACTAATTTTCAATTACTGTGTGGTGTGGGATGATGGACGCGGTGAGGATGGGGGTAATCATTAATTTCTTTTATTTAAATTTTCTTAACAGACTATTCATAGTTATATGGGTTTGATGGTTCTGCACTTCCAAAAATTTGCATAAATTGTTAGATCAAAAGATTCTGAAGCTGATCCCTTTCTTAATGTTGATTGCACAACTATTAATGAGAAGAAATGGTATTTATTTTCACCTAAGCAGATTGTGTTATTATTTATTTATTTATTTATTTATTTATTTATTTATTTATCTATCCCTTATTTGTTTCAGTCATTAGATTGCAGCCCATGCTGGGGCACCACCATGAAGAGTTTAGTTAAACAAATTAACTCCAATACTTTTTTTTTTTTTAAAGTCTGATACTTATTCTATCAGTTTCTTTTACCGAACTGGTAATTTATGGGGATGTAAACAAACCAACATCAGTTGTTAAGCAGTAATGGGGGTCAAACACAACAAAACCACACACACACACAGCAGGCATCCTCACAGTATATTGCCCACCACATTGATTCACAAGGCATTGGTTGGCCCAGGACTATAATAGAAAACACTTGCTTTATGTGGTGTGCTGTGGAACTGAACTCAAAAATCACATGTTTGCAAAGCAAGCTTCTTAACCATGCCTGCACCTTTATCTTTATTTATTTGTTTATTTATTTGTTTATTTATTTATTTATTTATTTTTTTTAGAGTGTGGTTTCCTCATTCATATGCTCAGATGTATCCATTCTTGTTTCCTTCTGTCATTAGAGTATACTTTCCTTTAAACATTTACCAGCCTGTTGAAGAGGAGAATTGAAATGCTGCTAGCCTTTTATTAGTCCTTCTCCTAGATTAGATGGCAGGATAAGGGTTAATAGAGTTTAATGTTCAACTTGATTTTAAGGCAGTGAGCTGGCAGAGTCATTAGCACGCCAAGCAAAAAATACTTAGTGGCATTTTGTCCGTCTTTACATTCTGAGTTCCAATTCCACCAGGGTTGACTTAGCCTTTCATTCTTTCAAGGTCGATAAAATAAGTACCAGTTGAACACTGGGGTTGATTTAATTGACTTAGCTCCTCCCCCAAACCTGCTGGCCTTGTGCCAAAATTTGAAAACTTGATTTGTTGTTGCAGGTTACTGTCTATTAGATAACTTGAGCAGGGAAGGAATTCCAGTAGACAAAAATCTGGAGGAGGATGGAAGAATTGGTTAACATTAAATTATTTTTCAGCTCTGAAGAGTTTTCCATATTTTCTTGATATGATTAACACAGACTGAACTTTCATGTTGTTTAATTTTGTTACCTTACAGAGTCAGCTCTTCTCCGAGATATTATTGATCATGTGAATCTTAACTGTAAAGCCCAAACTGAAGATAATAGTGAGCCAGAGGTAAGTTAAACTTTTTGATACTAATCTACCTGAAATCACTACTGGTTCTATGATTGAAAACCTGTCAATCTAAAATATTCATATTCAAATTTAAAAAAAAAAAACTATCATGATATGGTGATGTTCTAAACACTGACAAAGTTATCTTAATAAATCCCTCCAAATTCTTGGTTATTTTCAATATCAATTCAAACATATAGACAAATATATTTCATTATAAATATAGTCAGGTAAAGATTACAACATCAAGCAATCACTTTTATATAGAATATATACAAACATACATATATCTCTCTTTCTCTACTTATATATATATATACAGTATATGTATGTATACAGTTATTCAACCATGACAGTGGTTGAATATATTAAGTCCACCATTTCGTCAATCACAGCAGCTTCCAAGTTTTGCCACTAATTCAGTTCTCAACTAAATTGCAAACTGTTAACAGTTTTAAAGAGAACACTTCCTCAGCTACACTTTGGCATAAATAGTTTGAGATTTGGTTCAGTAGAAAAAAAGTTACATCAAAATATGTCAGGTCTAAAGGTGGGCAGTAACATAATTTCTTTTTATTTTAAAATAAAAGTATACTTTTCTTAGGCTTAAATGATAGAAAAATGCATGAGGAATTCAGAATTGTTAGTCACATTGAACAAAAATTAGAAGAAAAAAGTTATGAGGTGAAATGTCATGAAATTTATTGTAAGTGAGGAAGTAAGAAGTAACACCCCAATAATGTTAAGATAAGAATATATTTCTAAAATGAATGTTTACATTCTAATGTGGCGAGTTGGCAGAAACGTTAGTGCACCGAGCGAAATGCTTAGTGGTATTTTGTCTGTCTTTTTGGTCTGAGTTCAAATTCCACTGAGGTTGACTTTATCTTTTGTATATTTTATTTTTTTAATTACGTATTTAATAAAGTTATTTTTAATATGCTGTTGAATTAGGGTAAGTTTTAACTTTTATTATTAATTTTCTCTTTCAGCTTCAATTAACTTGCTTTCTGCTTTTTTTGCTTTTCCTTTTTAGTTGCTTTCCTTTTCTTTTTAGTTAATTATTTAATCAGGCTATTTCATTAATGTATTATATGCTTCAGATATATGCATCTAAATTATTGGAGCAGGAATATAGTCAATTTTGGCTGTGTCTCTACAGGCAGACCTGAAGGCATGTAGTAAGGCTGTCCAGAAAAGGCATTGGTTAAAAGTGCTTATATTCTAAATTTACTTTTTAAATTTCAAAATTAATTAAAAGGGATTTTTCATAAATCAAATTTATATTAATGGGATGTAGGTAATTTTAACTTGTGTATATCTGATATGCTTTTATAATTACTGTTGTATTGAATAATTATTGATAGATATAGATTAGCAGCAGTCAACTCAAAATCTAGGTTACTTAAGGTGGTAACTAATGGTTTTGGGGTCTTCTTGTTTGTAACTTTTGGTGAGACAGGTGCAACCAACAAGATGGTAAAATTCCCTGCCATTAATTTGGTGTGGATGGGTAATATCAAATAATTCGTTCACAACATATATTTAAATTAAACATGAAAAAAATTGAAATATTATCATCACTTACATAGACAAATTGAAATATTATCTTTCAGTATCTTATAAGTTAAAATCTTAAATTATTAATTGAAACATTATTAATTATCTTATAACAGCAATGCCTGGAAAAATCATGGATTACATGAAAAAATGCTAACATGAAAAATAATATTCTTAAGATTATAAACCTGGAAAAGTACAGGACAAGTTATTACACCTGGAAAAGTATAGGACAAGCTATTACTTCTAGTAAAGTAAAGAATAAGAAACTTTTTTACTTAAAATATTGCAGCTAAAATTAAAATTTGAATATTAAAAATTATTTTATTATAGTTTACAAATAACACTATACTTATTTAACCCTTTCGTTACTAACCCAACCAAAACTGGCTCTGGCTCCATAGTACAAATGTCTTGATTTCATAAGTTTTGCATTAAAATATACCACTAAGCCTTAGTCACAATTTATGTTCGTAACACTAGCTTTATGATAACTATGTTATTTTACTAAATTCTTTGTTATATTTAAAATAATTGAAAGAAACACAGAGCATCTCAAAATAAATACGGTAACGAAAGGGTTAAGTAGAATTTGGCTAATTTACTACCTTAAATACAGAAAAAGTGACTAATTAGACAAACTTACAAATTAGCTGAACAATTTTGTACAATAAATTTAAAAGATGAAAACTATAAAGAGTGATAAATTAGAAGAACTGGCATTCTTTGCTGCAATATTTTAAGTAAAAAGTTTCTTATTCTTTACTTTACTAGAAGTAATAGCTTGTCCTATACTTTTCCAGGTGTAATAACTTGTCCTGTACTTTTCCAGATTTATAATCTTAAGAATATTACTTTCCATGCTCGCATTTTTCAACTGAGACAATGTACCTTCTGTAACAAGATATGAACTTAATATCTGCAACAAAGTCTAAAGGACGACACATGATCTGTTGGTTCTTTACCATTCTATCTAAACGATTTCAAGTGAAATCATCCTAATTGTTATTTAAAGATAATTTCTTTTACTATCCATGTAATTATTTTTTCATATTAGAACTGAGTATAATTGGGGGGGGGGGGTCATTGATACTGTTAGAAACATACAACAAATTAAATTTTGTGCATTCTTCATTATTTTTACAAGTTTGTGATATGACTGCTTAAATAGAGTTTCTGAAGAGCAGAGCCTCCTACTATTTTCTTCTTTAAATTCAAATTTTATATTTTATGCAGTTACTGTGAAAAGGAAATTAAAATTCACGATCAGGGCTCGCGTTGATTAAAACTCATGTGAATCAAAGAGAATTTATTTTCTGAATGCAGTTCATTAACTCTGCTTCATTACATTTGATATTAACACTAGAAAACATCCTATTTATTTATTTATTTATTTATTATTTTTATGAAGTACTGTTGACTAGTATTTACTTCAATGTGTTTAAACAAAATGAGAATTGCTAGATTTAAGGATATTGACAATGAAGATGACTTGATGAAAGTGTTTTGTAGCAATGATAAATAACATTCATCCAACACTAAAGAATGTTCTTTCTAATCTCAACTCATCCTATTGTGGTCTATTTACATTACTCTACACCAAAACCTTCCTATCAGCTGGTTGGTTGGTAGCGAAGGGTAAATAAAATAGCCTTCTTTGTAACAATTCGTTGGTTGGATAGGCTTTCTGTCGTTATTCATTACACACACTATGCATGTGCATATAGTGGTGGTAGCAGCAGCAGTGGTCGTGGTGATGATGGAGGAGGAAGAGGATAAATAAATATCCTTTGGTTATGACCGCTGGCACTGGTGCAATCCATTCATATCAGTGTAAGGTGCAAGTTGGAACCAGATTAAAAAAAAACAAAAAAACAAGCAGACACAGAAAAAAACATGCTTGAGGCCATTCATTTGTCCAGGACAAACATTCCAGTTCCCAACAGGAATTAATAACGAATCAAATGGTAGAAACAGTTAGTCATTATAGCAACAGAAAATTATAAAACAGATAAATCTTACATTTTGCACATCCTGTTATTTGTTACCTCAACTAGCACTTGATAATCAAACAAATAGCATTTCTGTAAACAAATCTAGAATATGATGAGAATGAGCCCAACGGTTGTTTAACTTCCCTTATCAATGGCTTTCATCAACTCAGAGGCTAGAAAAGTAAAGAATGAAGAATGAGCGTGTATTAAAACTATGAAAGATATTCGTAATTATTGTGCTTGATTTAGAATGTGGTATATTGAGAAAAATGTAATTTCTAACTGAGAATGTTAAACCACTCAACACTATTTGCTTTCTCTCTCTCTCTCTCTCTCTCTCTCTCTCTCTCTCTATATATATATATATATATATATATATATATATATATCTTATTCTTTTATGAATAATAATAATAACAATAATAATAGTAATAATGATAATAGTAATAATAACAATAAATTATTCTAAATTATAGCACAAAGCCAGCAAGTTTGAGGGGTGGGAAAGTTGATTACATCAACCCCCCAGTACTTGACTAGTACTTATTTTATCAACTTCAAAAGATTGTAAGGTAAAGTAACCCCAGCGCCTGACTTTGTTATGATGGTTGTAGTTGTAAATGAGTCTCACTGTCATACAAGTCAAGTCCATTGTCAAAATCACCCCACTGCTGACTTTCAACAAAGTGGGACAGTCAATGTTACTCTGTCTGGTGGTTATGGTGAAAGAGGTTGTGTAGTGGATGAGGCTGAAAGAATTGAGGACAAATACCTTCCTCTTTGACTTTTTCGAAGTACCACTTGGAAAGGAAATTGAAGGTGGATTGAAGTGAAGTTATCAAAAAGTGGATGACTGGTAAAAATGGTCAGGCTGAATTGAACTATTCTAAGTATACACCTGTAGATTGCAGAAGAACAGTCGGGTGAGGGCTCATGGGCTTGGTGACCAAGGTGATCCTAGGATTCCTTCATTGGCTCTATTTGGAGACTCTCCTGTATTAGGAGAAATGTATCATCTATGTATGTGTTCACATTTTTTATACTATGTTTGCTTTTTATTTCATCTCTCCCCATCTCTTCTCTTTCTTTCCTTCATCTTCTTTTATGTAAGCCCTACACAAAATCTGTGAAGGCGCAATGGCCCAGTGGTTAGGGCAGCGGATTTGCGGTCATAGGATCGCGGTTTCGATTCCCAGACCAGGCATTGTGAGTGTTTATTGAGCGAAAACACCTAAAAGCCCCACGAGGCTCCGGCAGGGGATGCTGGTGAATTCTGCTGTACTCTTCTACCACAACCTTCTCTCACTCTTTCTTCCTGTTTCCGTTGTACCTGTAATTCAAAGGGTCAGCCTTGTCACACTGTGTCCCGCTGAATATCTCCGAGAACTACGTTAAGGGTACACATGTCTATGGAGTGCTCAGCTACTTGCACATTAATTTCACGAGCAGGCTGTTCCTTGATCGGATCAACTGGAACCTTCGACATTGTAAACGATGGAGTGCCAACAACATCAACAACACAAAATCTGAACTGTCCTTGTAATATTTCATTCAATAAATGCCCCTATGGCAAATAAAAGAAATCATCATCATCACCCATCAGTATTAATTAATGGGTTTGGGGTTGGTTGGAAATAGCCTCTGTTAATTCCCTCTACCTGCTAATTACCATGCCTCATAGCATAAAAAAAAAAATGGTTTGTTTCTTCCTTGCATTTGTAGTAAACATGACAAGAACTCATGTACTTCAGAGTTACTTATATTTCATAGTTGATGACTTGTGCTTCTTCTTTCCATGTTTCTGTAGAAAATGTCAATCTTTGTTTTTCCAAAACTTTTGCTATGATGCAAGTTTCATAGTTGCAGTCTTGATTGAATTTTGACCTTTCAGAGTTTAGGGAAAAATCCTTAAAGGCAATTTCATTTGATGTACACAGTACATTTATGTGGAAAGCATCAGCATCACTATTACCATAACCATTTGTCATTTCCAGTAGTTTTTACATCTGTTCTTTGCTTGATATAGGATGGTTGACTGCCTGTTGAATTATCATACAAATAAATGGTGAAGTAATAATCTAGGAGAACTAAGTTTCAGCTTCTAGGTTCAACTTGAGTGAGGAATTACTTAATAACCGTAAATAACTTAATGTTTGAACTGCAGTTTGTGAAATACATGTTTTTACATTATCTTTGATGAGTATAGAAGCCTCCTTTTAATCATGTGACCTTATAGGTTGTTTTAAAACATCTTTTACATAATGTCAAGTTATTACTATTTTTTTTTTTTTGTTTCTTCTGATGTCTGGAATATTTTAGTTCTTAAACTAATAAACTCTCTTCTTTCTTTTCTTTTCCTTTTTTTTTTGTTGTAATTCAGCATTTGCTAATCTTTATCAATTTCTACCATTTTGTAGATTATTGGCTGTTTTTGTTGGGATCGTTTCTATTTTTTTTTTTTTTTTTTTTTTTCTTGTTTTTAAGCTTCATCTGAAATTAATTTATATTGTTTCATATACAAAGAAAACAAACAACATAAAATTTTAAAATAAGTTGATTAAAATTACTGTCGTACTCTATGTATAATACACATTTTTTCCCACCAAATTCATGATTAAAAGGATTTTCTTACCTATTTTTATTAAGTAAAAACAATAATATAATACAGTCTTATGTTCTAGATTTTTTAATTATATAATAACATAGTTTATACAAAATGTAATATAAAAACTAACATATTAGGATTATTTTAGATTATCTCTTTATGTAGTAGTTATGTTAACATTGCATGTTATACAAGTAATTGTAAGGTTTCTTAAAACAATTTAGGCCCTAAAATTGAGATAGGTATTATAATTGGTTGTATATTTTACTTGTGCTTTATGGAGTTAAAAATGAACTTGAGTCCTACTCACAGATCTTAATATGAACTGAACCTGAAGCTTGGATTATGAGGATATCTGAGAGAATTTAGTTTATCAATTATTTCTGAATGTTCTCTTCTTGATGGTTAACTGCGTTTATTATTTTTTACTTGTTTCAGTCATTAGACTGCAGCCATATTGTAGCACCACCTTGAAGAATTTTAGTTGAATGAATAGACACCAATAGTTATTTTTTTAAAGCCTGGTACTTATTCTATTGGTGTCTTTTGCCAAACTGCTAAATTAAGGGGATGTAAACACACCAACACTGGTTATCAAGTGGTGGGGCGGTGGGATGGGGTAGACAGACACAAAGACACCTCCCCCCACACATGTATCGACAACAGGCTTCTTTCAGTTTCTGTCTTCCAAATCCACTCTCACAGCTCCGGTCAGCCTGAAGCTATTGTAGAAGACATTTTCCCAAGGTGCCATGCAGTGGGATTGAACTAGGAACCATGTGGTTGGGAAGCAAACTTCTTACCACACTCCCATGCCCGCATCTAGTGTTGAATATATCTACAGAAAGAGAATTTCATGCTAAAGAAATTGGTGAGAATTCTTTTGTAGTTAACATGGCAGGCAACCTCTTTTGTGAATGATTTTCTCTTACGTTTGTTGGATAAATAGACTTTCATTTCTGCTTCTTTTTTACTTCAGGCACTAAGTTATCTAATTTCAGGATATTAAAGAAAAAAGTATTTTTGATGTTTTATGTATCAAGAGTGCTTTAAAATCAAAAAGGCATTAATTAATACTAGCAGAAAGACTGCCCTCTGGGTGGTTTTCTGCTAGTCAAACGTGGAATGTGTGTGTGTTTATATTACAAAGACAGTGTGCGTGTGTGAGGGAGAGGGGGGAGAGAGAACATTGTAAACATTGAATGAAATAAACATGAAATGAAAAAAAATCGTATAAATAAAAGTTTGCTAAAAACTATCTTGTACCAAATATTTAAATTTGTGAACTTGAAATATTCAATAATAAAAGGAAGTTCAGAAAGTAAATTTTCCTGAAAACTTCAATTTATAAAAAAAAAACTCACTTTCTTAGTAAATATTTCTTTCAGTAATTTATGTTTAGCATGCTAGAAATAGCAGTGATCACGTGGTTATTATTGTAAGGCTTATAGTGTACCAAACAGCCATACCTTCTTATAGAGTTCCAAACAGCCATCACTTCTTAATTTTTCTTTTCAAATTATACCAGTATACTCTTTTACTCGTTTCAGTCATTTGACTGTGGCCATGCTGGAGCACCGCCTTTAGTCAAGCAAATCGACCCCAAAACTTATTCTTTGTAAGTCTAGTACTTATTCTATCGGTCTCTTTTGTCGACCTTCTAAGTAACGGGGACGTAGACACACCATCATCGGTTGTCAAGTGATGTTGGGGGGACAAACACAGTCACATAAACATATACACACACACACATACATATATATATACATATATACGACGGGCTTCTTTCAGTTTCCATCTACCAAATCCACTCACAAGGCTTTGGTCGGCCCGAGGCTATAGTAGAAGACGCTTGCCCAAGATGCTACGCAGTGGGACTGAACCCGGAACCATGTGGTTTGTAAGCAAGCTACTTACCACACAGCCACTCCTTAAAAAAATTTTATTCTATCAAAAATAAGCCTGAAAGTTATATTTTGTCTAATAGCAATTTTTTTTTTTTACATGGGTTTTGCAAATAGCAAATGAAAACTTGAAATGAAAACATTGAAATGAATATATATTAAATTATCGTTAATGAAAATAGAGGCGAAAGTGAGTGAGAGACTGTTGCCAATGAAAACGGAAAATTTTGTCAGCAACAAATTAATTTTTATTTATTAAATCTACTCTGCAGTGAATGCAATGAATATTTAAATTTGTGAAGAAAACTGAAGTTCAAATATTCAATAAACTTCACAAATCGAAATTACAGGAAATTTCTTAGAACATGAATTTATAAAAAAAATTTCCAGATGGTCAAACCTTTAATAATTGCTTTCTTTTAGTAATTGTCACATACCTAATGAATAAGCAGCTTTCGCCATTATAATATAGATGACTGGACGTATCTGAACCTGCCTATCTATCAGTTTAATTGTTATTACTTCTTAAATTTTTTTCACACATTTTTTTTGTTTCTGATTTGTTAGTACGAATGGATCAGTTTAGACCGTCCTAATCTAGAAAGTAAACCACGAAAGAAGAAAAAATCTGCAAGGGTTTTAAATACATCTCACTGTAAAAAAACTAATATCAAGGTAAGAGATGATCCTTTAGTTTTCTCCTCTTGGGTATTTCCTCAATATATCATCATCATCATCGTTTTATACCTGCTTTCTATGCTGTCATGTGTTGAATGGGTGATTTATGCTCTCTTTGGTGGGTCAGAGGGTCACGTCTCACTTTTGGTTTGGTTTCTATGGCCAGATGCCCTTCCTAATATCAACCACTTTACATAGTGTATATTGAGTACGTTTTACGTAACACCAGAACTTTAGGGGTTGTTATGTGACCTTCTTCTAGAAACAATTCTGTGACATGCTAATTAACCTATGGTTGAGACCCTGACAACTGCTATTACTTCAGATCAAAGTAGACATGGGAACAGTAGTGGCTAAAAGGTGGTTCCACGCTTGTCAAAGTGCTGGCAGTCCTTAACCAGGGCCCCACTACTGTATGATGAGTTTGACACTGATTAAAAGTGTCTATATTAATAGAATTTATTTCATTGACATCAGACCAGTGAAAAGTCAAGCTAATCATACCAAAAATCTAACCATTGCATCATTTATACTATTGGATTATTGGAATATTAAGACTTACATGCTATTGTTTCTGTTTGTAGATTAATGGGATGTGTTATCACTTAGATTCTGTACATAGCAATCTTAATCCACACCAAATAGCATCAACTGTTATTCCAAAGCCAAACCGTGGTATGCCTTGGCGGACAGCCATGAGAGCAACCAAACAGCGGTGAGTAACTGTCATCATCATCATTCTTCTTATTATTATTATTGATTTATTTTGACTTAGAAATAATATGTCTAAACAACTGAGTTGAACCTGCGTATTGTTGATAACTATTATAATCTCCAGCATGACATTGGGACTTGATGAGGAAAGATCAAGTGAACCTTGGTAGCATTTGAACTCAGAACATAAAGTTGGAAGAAATACTGTTAAGCATTTTATCAGCATGCTAACAACCCTGCCAGTTTGCTGTCTTACAGCATCAATAGATAATGTCACCATCTGTGTAGACAGTACATGGAAACTATCCCCTTCAGTATAGATATTCCAGGGACAGTATCACTTTCAGTGAAGGCTCTGCAGAGAGGTTTCCTGCAATATAGGCAGGGCATAGACCAATGCAACATTCAATGAAAACATTGCATAGACAATGTTACCTTCAATGTTGTTGGCACTCCATTGCTTACGACGTCGAGGTGAAAACAAGAGCAGTAACACACAAAAGTAGATGACTTGTATTTTAAATTCGCCAGTATATGTTCCAAGTGCAAAAGCACCGGGTCTCACTTTTCTTTGCAGCACATTTCAAATAAATACCATTAATATTGTTGTTGGCACTCTGTCGCTTACGACGTCGAGGGTTCCAGTTGATCCGATCAACGGAACAGCCTGCTCGTGAAATTAACGTGCAAGTGGCTGAAAGCTCCACAGACACGTGTACCCTTAACGTAGTTCTCAGGGATATTCAGCGTGACACAGTCTGACAAGGCTGACCCTTTGAAATACAGGCACAACAGAAACAGGAAGTAAGAGTGAGAGAAAGTTATGGTGAAAGAGTACAGCAGGGTTCACCACCATCCCCTGCCGGAGCCTCGTGGAGCTTTAGGTGTTTTCGCTCAATAAACACTCACAACACCTGGTCTGGGAATCGAAACCGCGATCCTATGACCGCTGCCCTAACCACTGGGCCATTGCGCCTCCACACCTTCAATGTAGATACTGCATATACAGTGTCACATCTAGTGTGTACTCTGCCTAGGTTATACTGGCTTCAAATTTTAGCACAAGGCCAGTAATTTTATGGGTGGGTTAAGTCAATTACATTGGCCACAGTTTACAACTGGTACTTATTTTATTGATCCTGAAAGGCTGTAAGGCAAAGTTGACTTTGGTGGAATTTGAACTAAGAACATAAAGATGGACAACACTAAGCAGTTTGCCTGGTGTGCTAACGATTCTGCCAGATTGCTGCCTTATCTCTGCCTGGATTATATTACTTGCAGTATAGTCTTTCTTTAAACTCTTACCATTAGTGTCAGCTTCCTGTTGAAACCCCTGCACCACTGCATGATAACTCAAACTGCTATAAATAGCTAAGTTTGCTTTGGATCATACTCTACCATTTTAAAAAAGGAAGAACTGCTGCATGTTGTAGTTCTGGATACATAGTCTAAAGACAAAAAAAAAGAAAACAAATATGGATTGACCATGGCTGGAACATCTTTGATCATAGGTCTGGTTAATCAAAAACTGACCTGGGGCTAAACCACCTCTTGTTTTTATTGCTTTATTCTAGAGCAAAGGGCTGTGTCCATTGCTATTTGCAAGTCCTGTAAAAGTGACAAGGTTAATGGTTCTCTTGAATATTTGAAAGTTAATAGCTGCTGATATAGTATGGACAGAAAGGGAATTTCAGAGAGCTGACTTTCTGGGGGGGAAAAAAACTGTGAACATAGTAGATGGTGTGAACCCTGAAGGGTAAACACAATATGGGTGATAGGAAGAGGAGAATCAAGTGAGTCAGGGCTGCTGAATGAAGCTTTTATGATACCAGCCAGCTTCAAGGAGTAGAAACCAGTGTAGGCATGTACTTCTAGATGTTTCCAAATTGGTGGGATAAAAAAAAAAACATTTTGAGTACTTAATGAAATAGTTTGGAAGTCACTGAAATTATTGTTTCGTTTGCTAAGGGGTTGCTTCACCAACCATGAGGAGCAGTATGATTCTGATGGAAATATGGAAATAATAGTTGATTCTGCACCAAAGAAAGAGATGGCATGGACAAAGTTTGTTTCTGATACGACAGACAAAGAAAATCACCCGACTAAAACCAATCATCTCGCAGCCCAAAACTGTCAAGAAAACACTTATTTCTCTTCCATTGAAAATGAGTACAAAAAACTTCAGGTAAGATTCCACGTGTTTAATGTTAACATATGATGTTTTGATTTTCAATGTCTTTTTCTATCTCTCCAGTTCCATTTCTGGGTATGGTGATGTACATATTAGTTCTTTATACAAGGACTCCATAACATAATGGTTTCAAATTTTGACACCGTGCCAGCAATTTCAGGAGAAGGGGTAAGTCGATGACATTGACCTCAATGTTCAACTGATACTTAATTTATTGATCCTGGAAAGATGAAAGGCAAAGATAACCTTGGCGGAATTTGAACTTGGAACATATGGATGGACGAAATGCCACTAAGCATTTTGCTTGGCATGCTAATGATTCTGCCAACTTGTCACCTTTAGGGCTCCATAAACTAACGTTAACACATGTTATAATGAAGCGATGTGACAAGAATTTTTCAGTCCAAATAATTACAAACCAACACTAGTTGTCGGGTGGGGGGAGCAAACACTGAGACAAAGGCATACACACTCGCATCAATACACACACTTGCATGCATGCACAAATGCACACACATGTTCGCATGCATGTGCATATATATGTATGGTGGAATGGGCTTCCACACAGTTTCTACCTAGTAAATTCACTCAGAAGGCATCGGTCAGCCTTGGGATATAGTAAAAGACACTTACCCAAAATGTTGCACAGCAGAACTAAATCTGAAACCACACAGTTTCTTATCCACACAACCACTGTTTAAAACGATAAAAGGAGAAAAGTCACTAGAAGTTGCCACTGCTCACCATACTTTTCCCTCTGTGGAATATTTTTTGTGTTCTTTCTTTATACTAAGCATGGAGGTGCAATGGCCCAGTGGTTAGGGCAGCGGACTCGCGATCATAGGATCGCGGTTTCGATTCCCAGACCGGGCGTTGTGAGTGTTTATTGAGCGAAAAGCACCTAAAGCTCCACGAGGCTCCAGCAGGGGTGGCAAACCCTACTGTACTCTTTCACCACAACTTTCTCTCACTCTTACTTCCTGTTTCCGTTGTGCCTGTAATTCAAAGGGTCAGCCTTGTCACACTCTGTGTCACGCTGAATATCCCCGAGAACTACGTTAAGGGTACACGTGTCTGTGGAGTGCTCAGCCACTTGCACGTTAATTTCACGAGCAGGCTGTTCCGTTGATTGGATCAACTGGAACCCTCGACGTCGCAAGCGACGGAGTGCCAACAACAACAACAACAACAACAACTGATTATTGGTATCATTTGTGCAGTCTTACTTTGCTTATTTTCATGTTTGAGACCCATAGGCTTAGTTTCTCAGCTTCTTTATGAATGACCTTTTATTGAAAACATGAAAAAGTTTCTAATACTACCTTCATTTTTTTCCCTTCTTTTGTTTGTCTTCATTGTTTGTGTTAATATCACAATGTTTCGTCCTAATTTCTTTATCGTGTTCTAACATACTGTAGCTGTATCATTATTTTGGATATATTTGTTATTGTTGCTGCTGTTAAACGATTTAATTACTGCATGAATCAAATTAATGCTCGAAATTCTTTTTCCTGTCCTTTCCCATCAGGTTGAACTTGTGCATGTGAAAAGGGAATTAGAAGAAGAACGTATTGCTCGTCTGGAATCAGATAAAAATGTCTATAAGGTAAACACTGTTTTTGATTCAAATATCACAACACTTCTGTATATAATTCAATTTACTATGGCTATGCAATATCTTGACTAGAACTACATTATGGTTTTGGTAGCCAGGCTATAAACTGCTGTTATTGATAATAGAAAATAAACAAAATCTGATTGGAGTATAGTTATCTATGAAAGAGAGCAGGAGGGGGTTAGTTATGTAACTGGTGCTAGCATGACTATGTAGTGAAGAAGTTCATTTCAAAATCACATGGTTCCAGGTTCAATCTCACTGTTCAGCACCTTGGAGAAATGTCCTTTATTACAGACTTGAGTTGACCAATGCCTTTTGAGTGAAATTTGCTAGATGGTCACTCTCTGCCAAATTGTGTATGTGCGTGAATGTGTACAACTTTCCTCAGTGTATATTGCTGAATGATGTTCATATCATTGAGAAAACCAATATATATTGGTTCTCCTTTGTTCCTTTGACTTCATATGAAGTGTAGAGCACCACCAAGGGATCTCCACCTGTCTCAGACTTTGGCAAAGGACTGCAGTTGCTCCCAGGTGTAGCTGCTTACTGCTGCTTCTTCCTTTCAGCTTTCACTACATTGCTTCATATGCAGTTTCTGAGAACTACCTCCTCTCACCAGGGCTAGTTTCACAGGCTTTCTTGCTTGAGTAGCAATGTAGAAAATTAATAGTGTAGAACTGCTAACCCCATACCTACTACTCTCTTCCTTTCTCAAATGAGCTTGGAACCAGTTATGACTGAATTAATATATTGATGAATTTGACAAAATACCTAGTGGTATTTATTCTACCTAAGTTGTATTGGCATTCCCTTATTGTTATTCACCAACTAATAATGGTTTCAAACTTTGGCACAAGGCTAGCAATTTCAGGGAAGGCGGTAACTCAATTACAGTGACCCTAGTGCTCAACTGGTAATTATTTTATCAACCCTGAGAGGATGAAAAGTAAAGTCAACCTCAGTGGAATTTGAACTCAGAACGTAAAGATAAATGAAATGCTGTTAAGCATTTTGCCCAGCATGCTAACAATTCTACCAGCTCAACACCTTCATTCACCAACTAAAAATCCTTTCTACTATAGGCACAAGGCCTGGAATTTGGGGAGTGGGAGTAGTCGACCTCAGTGCTTGACTGGTTCTTTTTTTCATTGACCCTGAAAGGATGAAAGGTAAAGTTGAACTCCGAGCGTAGTGATGGACAACATGCAAGTAAGCATTTTACCTGGTGTGTTAACGATTCTGCCAGCTCGCCACTTAATTCACCAACTGATAATAAAAATAATAATGGTTTCAAATTTTGTCACAAGGCCAGCAATTTTAGGGAAGTGGATTAGTTGATTACATCGACCCCTAGTGTTCAACTGTTATTTATTTTATCAACACTGAAAGGATGAAAGGCAAAGTTGACCTCAGTGAGATTTGAACTCAAAACATCAAAAGCCAGAAGTAATGCTACTAAGCATTTTGTCCAATTTGCAATTGTTTCTGCCCGCTCACCACCTTAATAATAATAAGAAGAAGATAGGGGGAAACGTGAAGAGAGAACATCTGCAGAACATGGTGATCTTGTAACTGCACAAATCCTTCACAGAGTTATCAAAGTCTGAATGAAGAGTGTTACCTCAGTCAACTGGTTGTGGATAGCTGGCACTTTGTTACTTTCTCCTGCGAAATTGCTGTGTTAAACAAGATAAATAATAATAATTGAGAACAACAATGTATTTACACAGTATTCATTACATTTTATCATCTGCTCTGTGCTGTATTTCAGTTAAGTATGGATAACAATGACATGCAGAGTGAAGTATTGAGGCTGAAGAAAAAGTTATCTTTACTCGAAGAAGAGAATATATTGGATTCCATTGAAAGTGCCTTTATGCAATTCCATGTTTTCCTAGATATTCTACGTGATGCTGGGTGAGTATTTCATTGGTAATCTATAATTTTTGATACCAGATGAGCCTTAAGAACTTGTTATGTGGTAATGTTGTGTTGTAAGGTAATGTTTCCTCAGCTATGTATTGATATTAATAATCCTTTGTACTATAAGAGCAAGGCCTAAATTTTGGGGCAAAGGAGGTAGTTGATTACATCAACACCAGTTCTCATAATTCTTATGCTGCACTACCCCTTGCATTGAGAAATAGTTTGTGAGATGGTGGTAATGCACCAGCTCAGCCTTTCTTTTCACTTTATCCTTTATACAGTTCCATAATTTCTTCCTTGACTACTGGAGGATATGCCATTGGCCAGAGCTGCCCTCAATTGCTCTTTTGGTAGCATGAGAAAAGCCAAGTGTTTTCCCATTATTCTGTTGTTCATATAAGGAATTGACATAAAAATGCACTTTCTTTTATCATAAAGTCCTACCTGACAAAATTTCCTCTACTACATGATTCATATCAAGGGTTTATCCGTTTGAAGTGGCTCCTGCAAAAGATAGAAGGCAAGAAACTTTCTCTGCTTTTTAGTTTCAAGTCACTGGTCATTAATTAGTAAAACATATCAATGTTATTACCTCTGAACAGTGAAAAAGTTTGCAGACTTGTTATTGTTACTATTGACTATATTATTACTAATGTTTTCTTGAAGTAATTAGTATATTTTCTTCTTGTAAAATGATTACATTTGCTGTGTGATTAGACTGGCTTCTCTCTCTCTCTCTCTCTCTCTATCTCTCTCTCTCTCTCTCTCTCTCTCTCTCTCTCTCTCTCCCCTTCCCCTCCCTCCCCTCTCTCTTATCTGTTTTCCCTGTTGGTATATTCAACTGAAATTTTTGGTGGATGTTATTTATCAAGAGGTCACTGTTTTTGAAGTAAATGCAGAAATAAATGTTTAAAAAGTCTATGACCGCCTCTTCCCACCCCTCTCATATGGGAGCAATATTCAGATATGTTCTAGAGGGGTTTACTAAAGGAGATATTTAAATAAAAATGCTCTTTTTGTTAGTTACATTTGTTAAAATAAATTCTACAGGTGTAGACATGCCTGTTTGGTAAGAAGTTGTTTCCCAACCACATGGTTCTGGGTTCAGTCCTATTGCATGGCACCTTACACAAGTGTCTTATACTATAGCCTTAGGCTGACCAAAGCTTTGTGAGTGAATTTGGTAGACAGAAACTGAAAGAAAAAGGCGGCGAGCTAGCAGAAACGTTAGCACGCCGGGCGAAATGCTTAGTGGTATTTCATCTGCTGCTACGTTCTGAGTTCGAATTCCGCCGAGGTCGACTTTGCCTTTCATCCTTTCGGGGTTGATTAAATAAGTACCAGTTACGCACTGGGGTCGATGTAACCGACTTAATCCCTTTGTCTGTCCTTGTTTGTCCCCTCTATGTTTAGCCCCTTGTGGGCAGTAAAGAAATAAGAAACTGAAAGAAAACCGTTCTGTGTGTGTGTGTGTCTGTGTTTGTCACCAGCCACTACTTAACAACCGGTGTTAGTGTGTTATGCCCTTAACTTAGAAGTTAAGAAAAAGAGACCAATAGAATAAGTAGTAGGGTTTAAAAAATAAGTCCTGGGGTTGATTTGTTTGACTAACACCCTTCAAGGCAGTGCCCTAGCATGCCCACGGTCAAATGACTGAAACAAGTAAAAGATAAAAGATCAAATCCTATATAACTAATGTCTAAGTGAAGTTAACAGTCTTTGTGTGTTCTTCAATGTCTACCATGTGTCTTCCTTGTTGTCTTATATGTCCTTCCATATTGTTATATAATTCATTTGTGTGTGTTTTTTAATCCTATCTCTAATTACAGGTTTGGGCAACTGATTAATATGGCTGGAATTGACAGCAATTTCTTCTCCTTGTTTAAAGTTATATCCTCAAGAGGAAATCTGACATCCTCTTTTGAGGTGAATCCAAACTTGGAAAATATTCCACCTGAACCTGAGAGCTCAACAATGCTAGAAAGAGAAGCGACAGCAGCCACCAGTCACATTGGTAATAATAAAAATGCAGAGGAAGAGTTGGAAATGAGCTTAGATTGTGATCAGTGGTAACATTTATTTTGCTGAATTTGTAAATTTGTATAATTGAGACATTTTCAAGTCTACTTGAATCACATATCTAATTCTAGAATGTACCCAGGCATCTCAAAAATAAATAGACGTCATCATTTTTGAAATGGTTATTTGTAGAAGCTAAATAATGTCATTTGCTGCATGTGAATAATTAATTTAGTAATTATTTAACATACCTTGTGCACAAAACATTAACAAGTTTGAAGCACCAGGCAATATCTACATGGATAAAATGGTATAATTAGGGGTGTCTATTTACTTTTGAGATGTCTGTGTACATCTTAGTACCAGCTGGTTTTGTTGTAAGATTGAACTAGTACTTATTTGGTCAAGGCAAATAAGCACTAGTTCAATCTGACTAGATCAGGAGGCTGACCAAAGACAAGATGGCAAGATGCTCTCACCGGCTACCTGGGACCTGCATGGCCATGACTGGCCAGAGATAGATAGTGGTGGAAGGAGTCCAGAGAAGGGTTCCTCCTTCAGGATTGATGAAACCCTGGTAAGAAGAAGGAAAAAATAGGATGATTTTTTTTTTGGTCAAGAATACCGTACAGTTTAATTTATAAACTATCTGGTGGTGGAATAACAGTGCTTATGGCATTTTTCAGGTCATTTGAGATTGGGGAAATTAAAACAGTTGATGTTTAGTTAAACTCTTTTAATGCCTACCTGCCTGTTTCACTAAATTCTTCATTATTTTTCGTAATTAATTGGCCATGTACTTCAGTATAAACATAATAACAAAGGAGTTATAACATTTATAGGTCAGTGTCTACAGTGAGGAACAGCAAAGTGTTGGGATGGAGATAGAGCAAGATGGGAGAGAGAGAGAAGAGAAAGACAGGCATGTCAGATGGATCTGGGTGAAAGAGGTATGCAGTTAGCTAATTCAGAAGAGCAGAGGCTGTTGTAGCAGTAAAAGAATTAGAAATGATACAACTGTGAGCTAGTGGTTAAAGTGATGTGTTATCAGTGATAGAGTTTATTAATGACCCTTTGGATGTGGTTTGTATGTGTAGCTACACCACCGTACGTGATAAGTATGAATAGTAAGTAAATGTATTTTGAACAAACAACAATGATTACTACCACTACCACCACCATCATCATCATTATAATCATAATAATAATAACAACAGTTTATTCTTTTGAAATTTTAGGAATCAATATTTAACTATTAAATGGTGTTTCTAGACAAAACAGCACCCTCAGATTTTTAGTGTGTTGTTATTTGAAGTATAATCATTAACAACAATTTGTGCAGCATACACATGCGGCAATCTGTTTAATCTTTTGGTGTTGTGCTTCTTTTACATGCTATCCAACATATAATCTTTGGAAATTAGTGTTTTCTTAATTAATCACCTTGTCTGTATTGAGTGTCTCTCTCTCTGCTTGATGTCTGTTGCTCCTTCCCCGCTACCCTTCAGATATCAAGTTGGTGCAAAAATAATTGCAGTTTTTCATCTTTAACTTTAAAGCAATATATCTCGACTCTTAATAAAGTTTATTAATCAAAATGGTTATTGATAATAACCATTAGAATCTATACATTTCACCAGCAAGAAACCAGTCTATTTATTTCTGTAGCGTGGCATTCTGGAACCTTGGAACTAATTAATTCATTGCAGGCATTTTGGACTTTTGTTATCAAGTTGCTTGAGAAAATGGTAATGGGCTTGAGAGAGGTATGGGGAGTAAGTTGGCTATGATACAATTTCAGTGGCTAGTTTGTTAAAATTTCAACAAAGCCATTTGCAAAACTTGAAGTTAGATGTTGTCTTTCAGAAGAATTTGTCCTTTTCAGTTTATTAGTGTTAGATGTAAGTTGTAGTTCATGGTGAATTTTGTCAATTTCCTCCATTTCTCTGGTGTGATGGTTTTACTAAGATTCGGTAATTGTTAATTCCACTTGCTGATCATCAAACAGTGACTATAACCTTTCAATGCAGCTTCAGTTTGAGAAAGTGTTTTTCGTGCTTCACTCAGCCCATCCATTGCACAGAACAGTTTGGTGTCAATTTATTGAAAACTGTTGATTCAAAATACAATTGATTGAAAGCAGTAGCTAAGATGGAAAAAAAAACTGGTCGATGAAACATTTGCTCAAAATCAACATCCAATCAAATTAAAGTAAATATTCAAAATACATAAAACAAATTAAAGGAAAAATATTGTATTGTTATGTTCTATTAAAATAATTTTGTTATTAGTGTTCTATCCCAAAATTAGGTGGAGATGATGGGAGTTAATAAAAGCAATCAAGAAATTTAGAAATGGAGAAAATGAAACTACTGTTGTGAACTATGAAAGATTAAAAAAAAGCAATTGTTATAAGCAGAACTGTTATATATTTATTGTTGTAAGGAGTTCTTTACATATTCACTTTAACCCTTTTTGTTACCATTATCTCTGTTGAATTGAGATTGGTCGAATGGTATAGACACTGATAAGACCTCAATAATGATTGAAAAATTGATTAAGGTGCAAACACAGCTGTGTGTAAGAAGCTTCCTTCCTAACCATGTGGGTCTGGGTTCAGTCCCACTGTGTAGCACCTTGGGCAAGTGTCTTCCACTATAGCTTCAGGCCGACCAAATTCTTCTGAGTGGATTTGGTAACCAGAAACTGAAAGAAGACCGTTGTATATATATGTGTGTGTGTGTGTATCTATGTGTGCATGTCCTTGTTCCCCCGCTTCCCATCACTGCTTGACAACTGGTGTTAGTGTATTTACATCCCCGTAACTCAGCAGTTCAGCAAAAGACGCTGATAAAATAAGTACTAGGTTTAAAAAGTAAGTCCTGGGGTCGATTTGTTCGACTAAAACTCTTCAAGGTAATGCTCCAGCATGGCTGCAGTCAAATGACTGGAACAAGTAAAAGAATAAGGAGTAGCTGTGTGGTAAGAAGCTTGCTTCCAACCACATGGTTCTGGGTTCAGTCCCATTGTGTGACACCTTGGACAGGTGTCTTCTACTAAACCCTTGGGCCGACTGAAACCTTGTGAGTGGATTTGGCATATGGGAACCAAAAGAAGTTCATTGTATATATATCATCATCATCATCATCGTTTAACGTCCGCTTTCCATGCTAGCATGGGTTGGACGATTTGACTGAGGACTGGTGAAACCGGATGGCAACACCAGGCTCCAGTCTGATTTGGCAGAGTTTCTACAGCTGGATGCCCTTCCTAACGCCAACCACTCAGAGAGTGTAGTGGGTGCTTTTACGTTATATTATATATATATATATATTATATATATATATATATATCTATATATATATATATATTTGTGTGTCTGTGTTTGTTCCCCCACCATTTCTTGACAACCAATGTTGATGTGTTTACATACCCCATAACTTAGCAGTTCAGCAACAGAGAGCGATAGGATAAGTACTAGGTTTACAAAGAATAAGTTCTGGGGTCGATTTGTTTGACTAAAGGCAGTGCTCCAGCATGGCCACAGTCAAACAAGTGAAAGAGTAAAAGAATAAATTGTTCAGTTTTTTTGTCAGTCTCTATGTTCTGAGTTCAAATTTCACTGGGGATGACTTCGCCTTTCATATTTTTTGAGTCAATAAAATAAAGTACCAGTACTACGATATTTCTGTTGAATTACAAGGCCTTTATTTCACTTCATTTAGAAAATAATAGAGAATTTAATAAAATAACTTATTTTTAAGCTGACTTTTCTAAACATAATTAACATGACTTTGTTAAGGTTACCGCTACAGATATTCTATAGAAATCGTTGCCAGCACTGATTTTTGTTGTTACGTTTCATATACGAAATGTCAGATGTAAACAAACAGTGAGATCAAAGATGAAAAATAGGCAATGGGTATATATGCCATATTTTAGGGGGTTTTGCCCCTTCATCTGCACCCATCTAACTCATTAATCATCCTTGAACACATTGCTTAAACACCCATGCATTCCTGGAAGTTGGTACATAAATATTAATGACTTGTAGGTATGTGGTATTTCATTATGCAACCGTAATATACTATAAAGTATATTAAATGTTTTTATAAGTCATTAAGTGATCATTACCAACGTTGCCTTCCTGGCACGTGAAAAGACATTCAAGCGAGATCGTTGCCAGTGCCGATGGACTGGCTCCTGCGCAGGTGACACGTAAAATACACCATTTCGAGCGTGACCTTCGCCAGTACCGCCTGACTGGCCTTCGTGCTGGTGGCACAGAGTGGTTGGCATTAGGAAGGGCATCCAGCTGTAGAAACTCTGCCAAATCAGATTGGAGCCTGGTGTAGCCATCTGGTTTCACCAGTCCTCACTCAAATCGTCCAACCCATGCTAGCATGGAAAGCGGACGTTAAACGACGATGATTAACTAGCATGAAATTTTGATAGAAGGTTTTAATTTAGATCAGTTTAAAGCAGGAAGCTAAGATCATAGACTCAGGGCCAGTGTGAGGCAGGTTAATGGAGGCTAATTAGATATAATTTCAAATAAAGTCATTGTTGATATATATATATTGTAAACGATAATTGTTTTTATTGCTTCCCACTGATTTTAGGGCCCAATATTATGACAATACATTTTTCTATGAAAATGTTATACTATATATAATCTTTTCATTGTCAGCAACTTCACATATAGATATATCTATGTGTGCATGTGTCATATTTATGTTTACAGTCTAAAACCTATAAATATTACATACACACATACAAAATGCATTGGTTTTTGTATGCTAATAAAAAATATTTTAATAAACTATAACAATATAACCTTCTTTTAGTATTTTAATATTTGCTATAATTTGATAAAATATCGATTTGAGAGCTATGGTTATTTCAATCAGTTGAGTTGGGTTTTTTTTTCTTGTTTTTTCTTGTTTTTTGGGGGTTTTTTTTTTGTTTTTTCTTTTGTTTTGGAGCAACTGTTTGCAGTGGAATGTCTTTTGAACAACTGTTTGCATACTATTCAAATGCCATTGATTCTATACAAAATTACATAGAATCCAGTTTTTTTGCATGTCATAATGCTATCAAGAAACAGATTGTTTTGTTGTGCAAATGAGGTGCAGAGCAGACTTTGTTATGGTTTTTTTATTATTTTTTTATTCAGCTCATACAAACCCCTTTTTTTCTGTTGCTTGCCAGTACAGTGTAAAATGTTAAGCTACTATTTACTTCTGCAACCTCTTGAGGTCTTTTGCATAGGTCTGCTTCAATAATGGTCTGCATTTATTCATTGTCAATCTCAGAAAGTTGTCTGTGACTTGCTTCGTCTTTTAGACTCTGGTTTCTACTATGAAACTTTTAGAACTTATGTTGAACTACGGGGTGGGTGGGTGCACACTGAGGATTTTTTTATTGGATTTTTGACTTGGAAGAAAATATATTTTTTACAAATGTTCACTACCTTACAAAAACTATATCAGCTAAGCAAATCACCTTCCCTAAATGCATTAAAAACACTATAACATATTCAGAAGACTATTTCAGAAAATGATCACCATTCTGTTTGAACATATAAAAGACAAATTTAGCTGGAGCAGAATGAGTTAGCCAAGATAAGGTGAATTTTCCTTTTCAGCTCTCCAGAATTATGTTTGAAAACAGACTCCTCCTCATCAGTATCCATCCTTAGACATTAAAAAGATCAGAAATGTAACAAGAATTCTAAATATCTAGGTCAAATGAAAGAGGATCATGAAAAAATGGCACATGATATGAAATTAATAAAATTCAACTAAATCAAAAATTAATTTAACCCTTAGGCATTTAGACTACTATGTTAAACGTAATGCTTACTTATTCACCTTGTTTTGAACTAATCATGCATTATCTCATAACTTTGAAATTTCAATGATGTGATAATTTATTTTTAGAATGACATAGCAGGCTAGGTGTGAGAGGTCAGATCTAGCTGGTTTGAACATAAAACAGGAAAGATATTTGGTCTTGAATATGGCTAATGTAAATGCTAAAAGGTTAAATATCCAAAAACTGATTTCAAAGTCATATATTATATAAAATTTCAAAATAATCACCTAAGTTTAAAATAACAAACTCCATAATTATTTCTGTACCTGAAAAGCTTACTACCATAAGTAGAGTTATCACTTAAACTATAGTAACAATCTCAACAATGTTGACCTGTCTCAGTTATAGTTTTAAGCCGGATATAACAATTTCAGATAGGGTTACAATATCAAATATGCAAGCCATATTAACCTCAATTTTATAATTTTTTTTCTCTTGAAAACTGAACTAACAACTAACAAGCATAAACATTCCAAATTCATTCACAATATCCAATTTTATTTTATTTCATTTTATTTTTATTTTTCAGTCATAATTTAAGAAAGAATTTCAAGAAAGATGTTAAGGTGCAACATAATCAAAAGTCAGATCTCAATTCCACATTTGAACTTCCGCCAAATGAATCTCTGGATGCAAAATCAATATATCCAATTCAGGATCCTCACCAATCACAGAGTAATTTAAAAAAAAAACTTCAAGCAGATGATAAAGAAAATAAAATCAAAGAAGCTATGCTTAAGAACATGTCTCAAGCTTTTCAAAATGGTTCTGTTATTTCCCACACTCCAGATTTATATGCAGATTCAAATGTTCCTGCTTTTGAAGCTAACAAACATAGCAAAAATTCTAAGTTACCAGAATATGATTTTTTCTCAAAAACAACTTTACCAAGATCAAGCATAATAGAAAACATTGTTCAAAAAGTGAGTCTTCTGAAAAAGGACAGTAATGCTAAAAATAGCAGTAATACTAAAAAGGATGTTCATGGTGGCACTGTTAATAGCAGTGCTGTTAATGGTGCTAGAATTAATGGAGCTACAGTTAATGGTGCTAAAAGTTATGGTGCTACTTCTCCAACAGATCAAACACATGTTAAAAGCACAATGACTGAATGTGATGAAGCTGATGGAGAAATTTACCAAATGAGGCAAAATGGAAGCACAAAAAGAATATCTTGTATCAGAAAAGAAAAGGTTAAAGAAAAGGAAAAAGAAACTTACCCCCAAGGTAAAGAAGATGATCAATCCATTCGCTATTCTGTTTCAGAATCTGCTATTTGTAAAAATCACAACCAATCTGATAACAATTTTGTTAAGGAGAAACCTAAAGGCAATTCCATGAGTCTGACATCACCACAGAGTACAGGATCATCTAAATTGAAGCTCTTGGAATCACTGATTGAGGAAGAATCAGACTCATCTGAAGGAGACACTTACAATGATTATTCTTCATTTGAAGCCCTTTCAAGCAATAACCATTGCAATCCTGCAACAAATCGATCAGACAAAAACAATGAAGCTATTTCACAAGCTGAGGATAACGATTCTAATGACACATCACTTTTGAGGTCAATTAGCGATGAAACCTTCTAGACTTTAATCTCTAGACAAAAAGAAAATTTATTCCTTAAAAATTATAAAAATAAAATATAAAAGCGTTTAAGATGTATCTAATTTAAACATCCACCAAAACTAAATATCTATCTTTTATATGTAAAAACAAAACTCTTCGGGACAGTATGTTTAGTTTTTCATTCACTAAAATCTTCATCAAAATTAATAAACGACTAACACATGTTTGTATCAAAAGTCATTAAATTGCAGCTAAAAATGAATATAAAGAATGACAAAAAGACACAAAGAAAAAAAAAAGAAATTATTTATACAGTAAATGTTTCATACAGTTTTATATTTAAGAGATAAGGAATTATGTACATTATTTACATTTTTGACATTTTTGACAGATTTTGTCCTCATCTTTTTTGTTGTTAACACATTTCGGCTGATATACTCTCCAGCCTTCATCGGGTGTCTTGGGGAAATTTCAAACTTGGATTCTCATTCCTAAAGTATTTTTCGATGTTATTGTTATTATTATTATTATTATCCAGGTCACTGCTTGGAATCGAACTCGGAATCTTGGGGTTAGTAGCCCGTGCTCTTAACCACTACACTATATGCCCATGGGTGTAGTGGTTAAGAGCGCGGGCTACTAACCCCAAGATTCCAAGTTTGATTCCAGGCAGTGACCTGAATAATAATAATAATAATAACATCGAAAAAATACCTTAGGAATGAGAACCCAGGTTCGAAATTTCCCCAAGACACCTGATGAAGGCTGGAGAGTACATCAGCCAAAACGTGTTAGCAACAAGCAAGATGAGGACAAAATCTGTTAAAATTTAAATAATGTAGTAAATGTTTCATTTATCATTTATTTGTATATTTCATAATATGCTTTCTTCCATCACCCGGTTTTACGACTACCTGGCTCTTTTCTGGGTGCTTTCAATGAATTCCTTTCTATTGAAAGCATTCAAGTCAGGTCTATGGGGAGAGGATAACTTTCTTTCTTTCTCTCACCAGTCTCAGAGGCCCTGAAAAAAGGTCATGGTTCCTGCCCTTCTTCCTCTAATGAAACCATTAAAAACATTTTTTAAATGTTAATCTTTGTGTTCTGTTTTATTTAATTTGTTTTACAGATTTTCGGTGCTTTACAATAATCTTTTATCTTTTATCTTTTACTTGTTTCAGTCTTTGAATTATGGACATGCTGGGGCGCCACCATGTGGGGTTTAGTTGAACAAATTGACCCCAATACTTTTTTATTAAGTCTGATATTTATTTTATCAGTTATTTTTGCCAAACTTCTGAGCCTGTAAACAAACCAACACAGGTTGTCAAACTGTGTGTGTGTGTGTGTGTGTGTGTGTGTGATAGAGAAAGATAGAGAGTGGGAGACAAACACGAACGTATACATATATACAACAGGCTTACACATTGTTTTTACCAGATTCAGTCACAATGCATTATTAGTTGATCTGGAGGTATAGTAGAAGACACTTGTCCAAGATTCTATGCAGTGGGACTGAACCCAAGACCAGTTGGTTGCAAAACAAGGTTCTTAAACATGCAGCCATACCTGTTTGCAACTATTTGATAACATTAACAGTTACAGAATCATTTCTTACTCATGTCTTGCCAACATCATCATCATCATCACCCTTTAATATCTGATTTTCCATGCTGGCATGGGTCGGGCAGTTTGATCAGGACTAGCTAGCTGGAGAGCTGTATCAGGTTCCAGTCTGATTTGGTTTCGTCTCTGTAGCTGGATGTTCTTCCTAACACCAACCACTTTACAGTGTGCACTAAGTTTTTTTTACATGATACTGGCACCAGCACAGAACTCTTGCAAGCTAATCTTCTTCACCAGGGGATGTGGCTTTAACATTTCTGCTATGGAAGACATATATTTTCATTTTATATTTTTCTTTTATTCCTTCTGTGTCTCTCTCCTATTTTAATAGTTACTTTATCCAGGGTCTATCTGATGATACTTATTTTCATTCAGTTTTACTTTATATAAACTGGTTCAATAATCCTAAAAAAATTTTCTTTTCAAATTTTGTAGTGTCCATGCAGAATAATGAAATGAATATCAATTTACGAATTTTCAAGATAAACAAAATATTTCTTAAATTGTAATTAAGCTAAATAAAGTAAATTTGTAACTGTAATTTATAATAAATATATGTTATCAGTAACAATAATACCACTGTTTAACCTTTAGCACACTGTAGGTGCATCATTTCACTGTATGAGTTATCTCCCTTGTAGTAATGGCACTGGCAGGGGAAACAATTCTAGGAAAAATGCAGTGTGCTAAAGATTGACTATCAACTAATTACAGATGTGACATTACCTGAAAGTTGCAAAAGTTATATTCCCAACATTATCTGCTATGTGATAGGTAACATTGTTTATATTAACACCATAAAATTTTTAAAAATATAAAATTACTAGCAGAGAATAATGAAATCTAAAAACGCCGTCTAGACTACGCAACCCTCAACTGTTAGTAGCTACGATACCATATTTCTACATTAATAACTCTCCAATCCATGCCAGCATGGAACATAGACATTAAGTGGAATGCCAGTCTCTCATCTGGGAAGGCTTTGAAATCAATGTTACCAACTGGGGACTGTGTGTGTCGCAGTGATAATAAAAAGACTCAAAGGAGGTCTGCAACGAAATAATTTTACTCAACACTTTGCAAGTGAATCAGTGGAGGCAAAGATGCGTCTCATTTACTTGACAATTTATGCACCACATTGCAGAAATCACAATGTAAGTATATCTGAAAGGGTAGTTTTACACTGTTGTACCGTTGAATTACAAATAATGCTCATCTGTTATGTTCGGGTTAAAATTTCATCAACATCAAAAATATATGGCTGTTATGCATAGAATATAATTTCCAAATTTCATAAAGATCCGTTCAGTACTTTTGACGTAGTTTTGGATAAGAAAACAAATGACTAATGTGTGTGTTTGTGTATATGTGTGATGGGTGTATATATGTATAGATATCTGTATGCATGTATATATATATGTATATATGTGTACATATTACATGTAGATCTATATATATACATCTACACATATGTATACATATACATGTATGCATATAGATCTATATCTATATATATATCTATACATATACGTGTACATATACATCTATATGTATACATATACATCTCTCTCTCTCTCTTTCTCTCTTTCTCTGAAAGTATCTGTCATTACAGTATCGAAATGTGATTGTTTCAGTTAGTGGAATAGTTTCATTTTTAAAGTGAAAGTATTTGACATGAGTGTTTTTGTTTCACTTTTGACACGTAATACTTAAATAGTGGAGGAGATATTATGTTGCCGTGGGCTCGAACTCTGCAAGAAGTTAAAAAATTTTTTTGAATAAAACACAACTGGAACCCTAAGTAAGGCATGTGTAAAATTTGAATGAAATTGGTTGCGTAGTTCTCGAGTTTTAGGGAATCACACAGACAGACAGACACACATTCTCATTTTTATATATATAGATAACTAGCAGAAATACCCGGCTTTGCCCGGGTTAAAGAGAATAATGAAATCTAAAAACGCTGTCTAGACTACGCAACCCTCAACTGTTAGTAGCTACGATACCATATTTCTACATTAATAACTCTCCAATCCATGCCAGCATGGAACATAGACATTAAGTGGAATGCCAGTCTCTCATCTAGGAGGGCCTTGAAATCAATGTTACCAACTGGGGACTATGTGTGTCGCAGTGATAATAAAAAGACCCAAAGGAGGTCTGCAACGAAATAATTTTACTCAACACTTTGCAAGTGAATCAGTGGAGGCAAAGATGCGTCTCATTTACTTGACAATTTATGCACCACATTGCAGAAATCTGTACCGTTGAATTACAAATAATGCTCATCTGTTATGTTCGGGTTAAAATTTCATCAACATCAAAAATATATGAATTTTGTTGAGAGTTATGGCCGTTATACATAGAATATAATTTCCAAATTTCATAAAGATTCGTTCAGTACTTTTGACGTAGTTTTGGATAAGAAAACAAATGACTAATGTGTGTGTCTGTGTGTGATGGGTGTATATATGTATAGATATCTGTATGCATGTATATATATATATATATATATATATATATATATATATATATATATATTATATATGTGTGTACATATTACATGTACATCTATATATATATACATCTACACATATGTATACATATACATGTATGCATATAGATCTATATCTATATATATATATTCTATGCATATACGTGTACATATACATGTATATGTATACATATACATCTCTTTCTCTTTCTCTCTTTCTCTTTCTCTCTTTCTCTCTCTCTGAAAGTATCTGTCATTACAGTATCGAAATGTGATTGTTTCAGTTAGTGGAATAACGTGTACATATACATCTATATGTATACATATACATCTCTCTCTTTCTCCCTTTCTCTCTCTCTCTCTGAAAGTATCTGTCATTACAGTATCGAAATGTGATTGTTTCATTTAGTAGAATAGTTTCATTTTTAAAGTGAAAGTATTTGACAGGAGTGTTTTTGTTTCACCTTTGACACGTAATACTTAAATAGTGGAGGAGATATTATGTTGCCGTGAGCTCGAACTCTGGAAGAAGTTAAAAATTTTTTTTTGACTAAAACACAACTGGAACCCTAAGTAAGGCATGTGTAAAATTTGAATGAAATTGGTTGCGTAGTTCTCGAGTTTTAGGGATTCACACAGACAGACAGACAGACAGACACACATTCTCATTTTTATATATATAGATTATCATGCTTATGTATTTATGTAACATTATCTGACATCAGCCACAATATTAAAACTAATGTTAGCTGTCATATAACAAGTAACATTTTAGATTATTTATAGAAGCCAAGGGAGAGAATTCCAATTAATTATCTTCCTTTGTGTGAAACCAACATTGAGTATTATTATATAGATGGATAAGGTGGCAAACAAGCAGAACCATTAGCATGCCAGCAAAATGCTTGATAGCATTTTGTTTGTCTTTAGATTCTGATTTCAAATTCTACCAAAGTCAACTTTGCCTGTCATCCTTTTCGAGTCAATAAAGTAGGTCCCTGTCAACTTCCCCTCCCTTCAAACACTACTGGCTCTGTGCCAAAATTTGAAATCATTATTATAAGCATGGATATGATGTGTACTTCCAACCCTATGATTGCTATATCAGACCTTTTCAGTTGAAGAACTATTTTGATATATATACAGGGTGTGGTGAATAAACTCTTGTCTAAATTATGCAAAAATGAAAATAACATTGACATCTCATTTTAACAGATATATTTACCAAAATTACATAAAAATATTTTGAAACACTAAAGAGTAAATTTATTCAATAAAATCGCCATTCACTTCAACTATGAATCTCCTAATGGAAACAGCATCATAGCATCATAATTTTGAAATATCTATAAAACCATCAAAAGCTTCTTTATTTTTATGTTTTTTTTTATTTATTATTAGTGTTGCTTAATATGTTTTGCTAAAATTGCTGTTTCTTTTCAGATATCATCAGAAAAAGGTAATTAAAATTCATTAAAATGACAGATCTATTGGATTTTCAAAGAGGTCAAATTGTTGGTGCTTGTATGGCCGGCGCTAGCATAATGAAAACAGCTGAAATGTTTGGTGTATCAAGAAGTACTGTCTCAAAAGTAATGACAGCTTTTGAGAAAGATCGATAAACTTCCTCGTCGAAACAAAACTCTGGAAGATAGGGACTGTCGTACTCTTAGACAAATTGTTAGAAAGGATCACAAAAGTACAGCTCCTAGAATTACTGCAGAGCTTAATGACCACCTCGAGAACCCACTTTCCACAAAAACTGCTTACTAAGAGTTTCACAAAGCCAGATTTCACAGGAGGGCTTCAATCAGAAAACCACTACTTTCAAAAACAAATGTTGCAAAGCGTTTGGAATGGAGTAAAAACCTACAGAATTGGTCCCTAGAGCAGTGGAAGAATGTTATTTTCTCAGACGAGTCATCCTTTACTTCATTTCCGACCACTGGCCGAGTATATGTGTGGAGACAGCCAAAAGAAGCATTTGACCCAGACTGCCGTCTTCCGACTGTTAAACATGGAGGTGGGGTGGGGGTGGGGCTATATCTTGGAAATCTGCTGGCCCAATGGTTTCCCTTCCTGGCAGAATTAATAGTCAAGACTATTTAAGCATTTTATCTGATTGCAGAACTGTTTCTGGAGGGAAACGCAATCTTTCAGGATGATAATGCACCAATTCACACAGCTAAAGTTGTTACAGAATGGCACTTCTAGTGAAGTTGAACGTCTTATCTATCCACCACAGTCCCCAGATCTCAATATTGTTGAACATTTATGGTGAATTTTAGAAAAACAAGTAAGGAGTCACTATCCTCCACCATCATCACTACAAGAACTGGAGAGTGTTTTAACTGAAGAATGGACAAAAATTCCTTTGGAAACAATTCAAACTTTGTATGAGTCCATACCTCATAGAATTCAAGCTGTAATTAATGCCAAAGGCTGTCCTACCCCATATTAAAATAGATTTGTATGATATTTTAAGGTGTTTCCATTATTTTGTCCAACCCCGGTATATGGTGCTCCATTGATTATGACAATGAAGGTTCCAGTTGATCTGATCAATGGAACAGCTTGCTTGTAAAGTTAATTTGCAAGTGGCTGAGCACTCCACAGAGTATATATATATATATATATATATATATATATATATATATATAGGGTGGGGTAGAGAGAACAGACGTTTTTGAAAAATTTGCGAAATCATTAATCATTAATTTATATAAATAAGGATAAGATCATTTTCTCCTGTATGAATACTTGATGTGGGTTTTAGAGTCAAGTTTTGACTGCAATCTCTAGCATGATGGTATCTTTTAGATACCCTTAATTATAATTTTAATAATAATTATTACCTTTGAAGGTTTTTATTCCCATGCTGGCCACTTGATATGATCAGTATTTTAAATAATGATCTTATCCTTATATATATATAAATTTATATATTTACCTCATCATTATTTTGACCATATAGTACATAGAGTTTAGACGGGCAATTACGCCGGACATGTGCATACATACATATATATGTGTGTATACATGTGTATATGTAAGTATTCATATGTTGTATATATACGAGGGATATATGAAAAGATTTGAGCCTTAAAGTCTTGTAACTTCATCAGAAGACTTGTACAATGCTTTGTTTTTTTGAGGCTCAAGTCTTTTCATTCACCCCTTGTATATATTTGTAATTATGTACTATCTGATGAGGCAGAGTATATTTTTATGCAAAGTCAGAAATCTAGATCTGGGATTCTCTAATAATTTTTTGCTAGTTTATTTGTCTATTTGTCTTTTCTCCTGGTGCTGTATGAATACTTGATGTGGTTTTAGAGTCAAGTTTTGACTGTTATCTCTAGCATGGTGGCATGCGTGATGTGCTGCTTGACTGGTCCCCCCTCTCTCTCTCTCTTTATATATATATATGATGATGATGATCTTTTCTCCCGCCATGCCTCTCTCTCTCTCTCTCTCTCTCTCTCTCTCTCTCTCTCTCTCTCTCTCTCTCTCTCCCTCTCTCTCTCTCTCTCTCTCTCTCTCTCTCTCTCTCTCTCTCTCTCTCTTTTGTAGTTTTTCCTTAAGGTTTTCAGGTTCTGATAAATGAGAAATCCATTCTAAATTATCTCTTCTCCACTGACATACTACGACGAAGTCTCCAAGATGCAGATAAGATAGAGATTTTTATTTATTTACGTCCTCAAACATCTCATACCTTTCGCGCTTTAGTCTGCCCTCTATTATTTATCTTGTCTCTCTCCATGAAATTCAATTGAATTCAGTTTTTGTCTTAAATTCATACTTATTCATTTTCTAAGCTTCCTAAATTCATGCTACGTATATATCCTATTCACCTAGATTTCATTGCTCTTTTAAAAATTACGATTTATGCATTGTTGTCTCTCAAATATTTAAAATCTACGATTAAGAGGCCTATCTCCTCGCTGATGGTACACTCGCCCTCCCACCCCCTCCACCGGAAGTGCATTCCTCTGTCATCCTGTCATCCTCGGCTGTCTCCCGGAACCCATCTAGTGGCCTTGGCCGTCCTCTCCCCAACCTTTGGGTAGCGCATTAAGTTTGAGTAATGTTTGCAGGTTGTAGGTACTGTTTTGCTTATGAATTCTTCCAATTGCAAGTTTTCTTTTCAGGTACACGACACTGCTTCCCCCTTTCCCAGGCTACAGGCCCACACCCCCAACACCCATACTGTTAGGATTGGCACTCTCAACGTCGGCACGCTGAAAGGTAGATCTGGTGAAATTGTTGAGATGCTTCAACGGAGACGCGTAGATATGTGCTGCATCCAGGAAGTAAGATGGAGAGGAGGTTCTGCGAGGTTCCTCACAGGCAAAGAACACAGGTACAAGATTTTCTGGGCAGGGAACACTGACGGAGTCAGGGGCGTAGTAATACTTCTAGCGGAGAAATGGGTGGATAAGGTAATCGAGGTCGTTAGAGTAAATGACAGAGTACTTAAGATTAGACTAGTGCTTCATCATAGATTAGCTACTGTCATCTCAGCCTATGCACCTCAACCGGGGCTACCAGATGGTCTGAAAGACCAATTCTATGACACCCTCTTGCAAACTACCTCGTCGACGAGTGACAGGGACCTTCTCTTTGTGGCTGGAGACTTCAATGGTCATGTCGGACGTCGTGCTGGAGGCTTCCATGGCATACATGGAGGCTATGGCTTCGGTTCCCGCAACGAGGAGGGAACCAGACTGCTGGAGTTCTGTGATGCAACCGATCTTATGGTCTGCAATACCAACTTCAGGAAACCTGCCAGTCACCTAGTCACCTACCGCTCCGGCAGACACTCTAGCCAAATCGACTACATCCTCGCCAGAAATAGGGAAAGAGGGCGGCTTATAAATGCCAAAACCTACCCTGGCGAAGAATGTACCCCACAACATAGATTAGTAGTTAGCGACTTTGGGATCAAGGCAAAATGGGTGCCCAGAATTAGACCGGCTTGGAGAAGAAGGGTGTGGAAGCTTAAAGACCCTGCAAATGGACAGAGACTTAGAGACAAGTTACTTGAAGCATTTAACGAAATAGAAGGGGATATAGCATCATACAACGTGGAAGACAATTGGAGATTTCTGCGGGACAACCTGTTGAAAGCCACCGACCAGATTTGTTGGTGGTGTAAGGTCCCCTCCCGACCCAGAGTAACGTGGTGGTGGAACAAGGAAGTAGACAGGGCTATTAGACAAAAGAAACAGGCTTGGAAGGACTGGAAGAACAGTGGTAGCAGGGAATTGTACCAATGTGCCAGAAGGGAGGCTAGGCGACAGGTTTATTTAGCCAGAGGGGAAGCAGATAAGAAAAGATTTGCCAATGTTCTGCGCCGTGAGGACCAAAGACTCGAGGTATTTCGTGTTGCAAGACAGTGTAGGAGAGAGAATAGTGATGTTGTAGGAGAGAAATGTGTTCGCATGGATGATGGTACGCTTGCACTAAATGAGGATGCAAAGAAAGAGGTCTGGAGATGCCACTACGATAGATTGCTTAATAAAGAGAATGAATGGGAGGAAGAGAGCCTGCCGTATGTCGACCCAATAGAGGGACCAGCTATCCGAGTTGATAGTACCAGAGTAGATAAAGCAATTAAGAGTATGAAGACCGGTAAAGCCCCCGGCCCATCAGGAATCACTGCAGAGATGCTCAAAATATCTGGCAGTGTTGGCTATAGCCTAGTCACCCGTATTACGAACCAGGTGATACACGAAGGAGTCATACCCAATGACTGGTGTAGCAGCATCATAGTCAACTGCTACAAAGGTAAAGGTGACGCTTTAGATACAAATAATTACAGAGGCATCAAGCTGTTAGATCAGGTTATGAAAGTTACAGAGAGGGTCATAGCCCAACTAATTAGGGAGCGAATCAATTTAGATGAGATGCAGTTTGGGTTCGTGCCAGGTAAAAGCACTACTGATGCCTTATTTCTAGTGAGACAGCTGCAGGAGAAATACCTAGCTAAGGATAAACCTCTGTACCTGGCTTTCGTTGACATGGAGAAAGCCTTTGACAGGGTCCCCCGATCCCTTATCTGGTGGTCAATGAGGAAACTTGGGATAGAAGAATAGTTAGTGAGAGCTGTGCGAGCCATGTACAGAGATGCTGCCAGTAAGGTGAGGGTGGGAAATGAGTACAGCAATGAATTCCAGGTAGAGGTAGGGGTCCACCAAGGTTCCGTCCTCAGCCC
>NC_142945.1:18402928-18410428 GCF_046866305.1 Octopus bimaculoides | reverse complement strand
ATACATACATATGTATATATATATATACATACACACACACACACACATATATATATATATATTTAAACCTGCGGAGCTAGGATCAAAAGAAACATGAATATATTTGCCCATGAGTATACAGTTATTTGAATAGCAGTTGGTAACCCAAGAAGCCATGACTTATTTTAAATGACATGCATATTTAACAATTTTATGCACATACCACATTTCATCATCATCATCATTTAACGTCTGTTTTCCATGCTAGCATGGGTTGGATGGTTTGACAGGAGCTGGCCAGCCAGAGACTGTCCAGACTCCAATTGTCTGTCTCGGCATGGTTTCTATGGCTGGGTAACCTTCCTAACGCCAAACAACTTTACAGAGTGTACTGGGTACCTTTTATGTATCGCCAGCGCAGGTGTGATTACATAGCACTGGTATGAGTGCATTTTATGTGACACCAGCACCTGCAAAGGACATGCCTGCATGTATAGCTGGCTGTGATTTTACTTAGCTCAATATGTCTTCTCAGTTTTTATTTTGAAGTACAGAAACTTCACAAGTAATTATTAGTTTCATGTTTCTGATCGTCAGGCAACTGATATTACACGCGCGCGCACACACACACACACACACACATACACACACACACATGCATGCACGCTCACATACACACACACACACACTACGCCTGTGATTCAATTTGTTGCTCAACATGATCTTCCAGATCTTCCAGTATGGTGTCAAATTTGTCAATAGACTTCATTGACAGAATTGACTATAGTGAGAGTCAAACACAATGGCTTACACATTATTTTCGTTGGTTACATCAGGTCATGTTGTGTTGGTATTGATTTTCTTCAATGCTTACATCTGTAGTTAATAGGAGATAACTCTATGTCCAGGATGTTTCTAGAAGGAGGTAACTCCATATTTACTATTTTCATACAAGGAAGTAACTCTTGGTACTATCATGTTGCCTCACAGAGTTGTCCAAACCATTTAAGAAAGGTGACTCATTTCATCCTGATTGTATTTTATATGCATTTAAGAAAAATGCCTTCCTCTGTGAGTATGCTGTGTTTCATTTCTTGTGTTAAACATATGTTAAATGTTGTTATCAATATATTATATTTCTCTGAGATACACAGGGTACATTTCTGAGTTCTAGCTTTTTCATTACTATGTTGTTGATACTTTTCTTTTTGCTTCCAGATGTATTCTGACAATTATGGTTACTCTGTTTATGGATTTGAAGGAATTCTGTGTATATCAGGTTTTTAAGGTATTTTCTGTTACTTCATTCAATGCCATTTCAACACCTTCTGCCATTTTCACTGTAGTGTAGCAAATAAACACTTTTGATAGGCTTTTTCTATTGAGTTGGTAGCTTAATGCATTTCTAAAATTACATTTAGACTATTGTTTTAATTTATTATTTCTGAGGCTTTGGTTATGGTGGGAGATTTGGAAGGTTATATTATCTAAGCAGCCAAGCTACTCCTTACACTCTTTATTAAAGATTGTCGAGTAATTAAAGTATCATGGAGAACTTTTGTTTGTCAGGGGCAGCAACTTGTTTGCTATGTTTGTAGTTATACTAGTGCTGTACAGAGGATTGTACCAAATGATTATCCATTTTCTAGGTTTAATGCCTTTTTGTGTAGGTTGATCTCTGTACTTCAATTATTTACTAAATCCACTTCTACCTAAAATTCAAAATCTAAGCCTAATTCTTAATGACATTTTTGGGCTTGCTCTTTCCTTAGCTCACTTATACATACCTTAAACCACTTCATCAGAACTCAGTCTAGTTCCATCTTTTATACATTTGTTTCATTGAACTACTGTGTGAAAAAAAAAAGAAAGAGTAATTTTTTCTGTTTCTTATGTCATAAACTGTTGAATAGCCATTGTTGTATATACCACAAAGACTTTTTACAGAGACTTTGTTGTCATGTTTTTTTAAAAATTCCACCTTATCTATAATGGACAATACCTGATGTTCACACTTTACACAATGAGAAGCATTTCCTTTAATCATTGGAACCATGCCTGAAGCTAAAAGTGAATGGATTATAATAATAATAATAAATGGAAAAAAACAAAACAAAACAAAAAGAAATACCTAACTGATATTTGTAAGTAATGCTGACATGTTTATGCAATAGGTAGCACCACCAAACATTAGCTGCAGGTGGGTAAGGTGACCCACATAATTTGAGATTAAAATTAGGTCAGCTGAAATTTGTGTCTAATTAGTGATGGAACCAGATTAATGACAGACAATCTGTATTTGGAAAAAGAACTGAAATTTTAGTACCAAATCTTGTACACTTTTATACGGTTCATTTTCTTTCATTTCATTATCTTATCATATACTGTGGGGCAAGCTCATAGAATTATTAGCATGCCAGACAAAATGCATAGTGACATTTGTTATGGATCCTTACATACTGAGTTCAAATCCTACTGAAATCAACTTTGCTTTTTACCATTATGATGTCAATAAAATAAAGCACCAGTCAAGTACTGGGGTTGATGTAATCAACTGGTCCGTTTTCCTCAGAAACTGTAGGTCTTGTGCCAAAAATAAGAAAGAGTTACATTATCATACATTGCACTTTATTGCATTTTTGTCTATTGAATTTTATTTATTTAAACATGGATCAACTATATTTTATTCTAAATGTATTTATTTAAGCATGAGTCAAGATATTTTTTCTGTACTGTCATTATATATGTATGTTTCCTGACACCTCAAGAACCCTTTCTTTCTTCTTATCTTTTCTTGTTTGTTTTTCTTATTCTTTTCCTTTATTTTCCAACACAGCAAAAACACAAATGCATTCATGTCTTCCTCTTCTCTGCTTTTCTCTTTCTCCATTTACTTAGTTTTCTTTCTTTCACTTTTCATTTAGTCAGTCACTTTATTTTCTTCTCTCACTATTCAGTCAATTTGTTAGGTAATCATAAACTTAAGATTTTCTTATTTGTTTTCACACTTCTCTCTAATTAAGATACAATTTCTTAATTACTCTTCTTCCCTACTTCTTTTTATATCCCCTTCATATTTTCATTCCCAACTCTTCATAATGCTATCACAGCTCATTGTATTTAATGTTTTCATAGTTCAGTGAACATTTTCTTTCTTTCTTTCTTTTCTTATCTTCTGCATATCCTCTTTGCATTTCTTTGTTTAGTTGGTCTTTCTTTTCACTTCCATAGTCTCTCTACCCCCCCTCTCGCTCTCTGTCTTTCTTCTTTCATGTTTTGCTGTCTCAGTTTTCTTATTCTATCACTTACTTCAAGTCCTGTGTTTGAATACCACATCAACTCTTAAATATTTTTAATGTCAAATTTTAAATTTTAAACTATCAGTATTTATAACTATCATTTTGACCAAATACATATAATTGATAGGAGTCTTATTTATTATAAAATCTTTAGCTCCATTGAAAAGTGGTAACATGAAATTGGCAGTAATGACAGCATAAGACCTAAGTCTTACTTCCTGTGTTATTTATTAAGTCTACTTTAGGTATTGAGTAATTGTTTCTTATATCTGTCTACCAAAGCCTTGTGAGTAGATTTAGTAGATGAAAACTGAAAGGACCCATCGTAAGACTATACAAACGTGCATATATACAGGTACCATGGGTAAATTGTCGCTGTTTTATACCTTTAGTTTCGCGCACACATATTGTTTGCTTTTTTATTTTGTCAACTATACAGTATAATAGGGTCAGTTGGGCACCATCTATGAGAAAAACAGCACCATGATGCAATTCACTCTGCCAGAAATTTGGAAATGACATGCTGTACTGCTTGGCATTCATGCCGGAAGCTCCAATATAAACATTTCAGAGTGTTTGGGTGTCAATCTAAGGACAGTGCAATCAGAAGATGTGATAAAAATCAGACATCTACTCAACATCATAATGTTTGGAATGATCACTAGTGATGGCGATGTTACGCCTCCATTCATCTTTCCACACAGCCTCAGACTCAACATGGAGGCTTACATCAAGTGCTTGGAGGAGGTGGTGCTGCCCTGGGCCAAGAGGGTGGCTGCTGGAAGACCCTATGTCTGGCAACAGGACTCTGCCCCATGCCATACAAGCAGGAGAATCCACTCATGGCTGTCAGACAATTTCTGCGACCATATCAGCCCCCAACATCTGGCCACCTAACTTCTCAGACTGCAACCCCCTTGATTATTACGTGTGGGGTGCAGTTGACCGAGAAACCAACAAAACTCCTTGTAACACCAAAGATGAACTGAAAGCAAGGATTTTGGCAGCATTCACCAACTTAAACAAGGAGACCATCCAGAAGAGTTACAGGAGATTTTGAAGTTGTCTGGATGCCGTGGTTGAAGCGAATGATGATTTTATTGAATAAATTTACTCTTTAGTATTTCAAGATATTTTTATGTAATTTTGGTAAATATATGTTAAAATGAAATGTCAGTGTTATTTTCATCTTTGTGGAATTTAGATGACAATTTATTCACTGCACCCTGCTTTATAGATGGTTCATCAGACTCAATGGGCACTCTATGATCAGACATATATTTAACTGCTTGTAAATACACTGTTGCTTTGTTCTTTAGAATGTGCTTCTGTTTTTGATATATGATCCACTGATGCTATATATATATATATATATATATATATATATATATATATATATAAATTTAATCGACAATATATGGATTTAACTGATCCAGAGGTGCTCACAAAAAAATCTCCTTTAATGAATCATGCCATAAACTACATAATAAACTGAAAAAAAAGGGGGGGGGTGTAGTGTATAGTCCGATGCAGTTGAAATCCAGTAAATCCAATTGATAATGATTATTATATTAGGAATGTATAATATGTATGTAATGATGCAATGAATGAAAAGTGAAGTAATTACGATAGTCATTCACCTGATGAGTAAGTCTTTATACAACTGAATTATGTAATCTATATTATATATAATAATACAGGCATGTAAAATCATTTATTATTCTTTTTTATTCTTTTACTTGTTTCAGTCATTTGACTGGGACAGAAAAACACAAGATTCAAATGTGATGAATGACAATGTATATGTTTATACAGGGTGCAGATGGTATCTGTTCACATGAAAAATGAAACAGTGTTTTTATTTTTTGAGCAATATTTGTCAAATTTGAGTCACTTTGTCATCATGACATGTTCTGTCAATCTCATTTGATGAACCGGTCTTTGGCCCTGTTGTCAGCCTCCAGGTGACCTCGGAACCAGCCTCAGGCCTTCGTCACTATCTCCTGTTTTCGGCTCCTGAAGGCTCTGGTAGCACTGGCCCTCAGCTCATCCTTTGTGTTGCAGCTGGATTTGTTGGTCTCTCATTCCATTGTGCCTCACACAAAGAAGCTGAGGGGGTTGCAGTCAAGCAAGTTGGGAGGCCAAATATCAGGTGCTGTGTGATCAAAGAGATTCTCTGACAGCCAGGCTTAGGTTTTCCGGTTGGTGTGATAGGGCACAGGGTCTTGCTGTCATATGTATGGCTTCCCTGCAGTTATCTGGTTGATTCAGGGCTTCACCACCTCACTCAGAATACAGATGTAGCTGTCAGTGTTCAGCCTGAGGCTCTCAGGAAAGAAGTGAAATGGCAGGATGTTACCTTCTCTACTGACAACACTGAAGACCATGATTGTCACTGAGAATTTCGTCTGCATGACTTTGGATACATTCTTGGGGGAGACAGCAAACCACCTGTTGTTTTGGGAGTTGATCTTCTATTTTTGGCAGAAATTCTTCATGCAAGAGGAGAACCATAACACGTCTGGCTCCAGTGGGTGTTTCAACTTGTTGATCAGCCTCTTGGTGTGCTCGAGTCGTTTTTCCTGCATCACCCAGTACAAAAATTGTTCCTTCCTCCTCTTGTATGAAAAGTAGTGAATATCCTCAAGCACCACCAGCCTGATGAACTTTTCATCCACACCTTTCTCTCTAGCAATGGCGCGTATCGACTTGCTGGGATTATTGTTGGTGGATTCCTTTGACGAATTTCGTTCTGATGGTGTCAGATCGTCGATCATAGGTTTCCCTCACCGCTGTCGTCTCGTAGTCGAATCCTGAATCTTAACAGCTCCTTTCTGTTCTTTTCCACCATCTTTCTGCTGATGTTGAGGAAGTCTAAAATCTTGTTTGTCCACAAACTGGGAGCTTCAAAATTTTCCATAGTTAATTATTCTGCAAAAAAAATAAAAAATAAAAAAAATAAAAAACGAAGCAAAAATGTTTATAGTTTTTAAGAAGAAAAAGACCGACAACGAATTCTTTTTTTTAAATGTGTAAAATTAGCTGTTGAAAATTGCTAACAAATACCGCCCGCACCCTGTTTATTCTAATACAGATATAACGTGTACACACACATACACACACACACTCACTAGAGAGCGTGAGAGAGTCAATGATACGTACACATATATTGTATATAACATACACACACTATACATATGCGTGTGTCATAAATGTTTTTATTATTATTTCATTAACACTCTTTATTATTAGTCAATTGTCTATATATATGATACCTTGTACCAAAATACCATCTTTATTTTTATCTTATTATTTTTCATGTAAAACTTACTTATTCTACATGAATGCAAAAGTTAAGCATGCCACATGCGTTTGTAGTTTTTTTCAAAAACAAACAAATTACTGACATCGTAGTTTATTGTCGTTCGTAAGTTACACAGCAGCGCCAACTGACCGACCGAACAACTCTCTAAACGCCTGCTGTCCGAGTGGTAAGCAAGCAAACAGACCTGGTAAAGAGAAACCAGAAAGCCGGTGGGTCTTACCATCCTGTTGACATATATATATATTGTACGTAGTATATATACATTATATGTACATACACACGCGCCGCCAGTCAGCCAGTCGAATATTTGTACAATGCTCTCTTACATTTCATCGGTTACATTAAGGCCTAATGTCCTTCCGAAAACCATTCATCAGTGCCTCAGATATGCTTCACAAGACCGATCTTATAAGTTGGTCGTGGTCGGCAGTGGAACAGCTGGGTCTAGTATAGCAGCTACCTTTTCGCGATCCTTAGACAAGGGAAGTGTTGCCGTGATTGAAAGAAGCAAGGTAAGTAGGTATTCGAACCGAATGAGCGGATGGAAAATTTTCTTTCACTGTGGTTTATTAATTTTTCTTTTTTTCTTTTTTAAATCTCGTTTAGAGGTGAAAGTGAGGATTTATGTACACACGTATCTATAATACATATCGTAAACACACTATACACCCTGTATATATATATACATACGTATGTATGTATATTTGGGCTCATCAGTATATGTGTGGAACAAAGGAAGTAGATAATATCTCAGTTATATAATTTACCAATGTCAGGTTATTGTTGTTTTGTAACAGTCTGGGCTATTGATTCGTGTCATGAGAATTACGTAACAACTCGGTGAGTGTGAAAAGGAAAAAGTAACTCAAAGAGGTGTGTGTATGTGTTTATTCCTCT
>NC_142945.1:18384968-18402428 GCF_046866305.1 Octopus bimaculoides | reverse complement strand
ATTTATACAGATGTTGACCAGTAGAAGTTAATGCTATAAAACGGTTTTTAATAATTTTGCTGGAATTAAACAATCATTAGAAGCAAGTATTCAGTACTAAGTAATACCTTTTCCAACATTCCATGAATAAAAATATGGTTTCTTTGAGTTTCTGTCTACCAAATCCAGAATAAAAATATGGTTTCTTTGAGTTTCTGTCTACCAAATCCAGAATAAAAATATGGTTTCTTTGAGTTTCTGTCTACCAAATCCAGAATAAAAATATGGTTTCTTTGAGTTTCTGTCTACCAAATCCAGAATAAAAATATGGTTTCTTTGAGTTTCTGTCTACCAAATCCACTCACATGGCTTTGGTTGGTCCAAGGCTATAGTAGAAGACACTTGCCCAAGGTGCCATGCAGTGAGACTGAACTTGGAACCATGTGGTTGGTAAACAAGCTACATACCACACAGCCACACCTGCAACTATATTCTATTATATTTTATCATTTTATATTTTACTTGGTTTTTTTACAGCATTTCCAGTTTTCTCACATGCTTTTAATCATACCAACCAAATTTTATAAAAATAGTACTGCTTATCAAAGATAACAGCTGCAATGAGATCATGTATAAATAATGAATAAATAAATATACAACCAACTAAAAATTGTTAAGCATCGAACCCATCAAGAATTCTATGACGCTGGTGAATCTATTTTTGTCTAACAAATACCATTAAACACAAAACCAAAGAAGTTAATGGTCTTTAGCTGTGAAAAGTTTCAGCAGGATAAAGTGTTTCTGTCCTCTGTTATTTACCTAAAACTATTGTTAAGTGTAATCAGGTTGTTGGCATTCCGTCGCTTACAACATCGAGGGTTCCGGTCGATCCGATCAACGGAACAGCCTGCTCGTGAAATTAACGTGCAAGTGGCTGAGCACTCCGCAGACACATGTACCCTTAACGTAGTTCTCGGGGATATTCAGCGTGACACAGTGTGACAAGGCTGGCCCTTTGAAAAATACAGGTACAACAGAAACAGGAAGTAAGAGTGAGAGAAAGTTGTGGTGAAAGAGTACAGCAGGGTTTGCCACCATCCCCTGCCTGAGCCTCGTGGAGCTTTAGGTGTTTTCGCTCAATAAACACTCACAACGCCCGGTCTGGGAATGGAAACCGCGATCCTATGACCGCGAGTCCGCTGCCCTAACCACTGGGCCATTGCGCCTCCACATAATCAGGTAACAGCAGAAACATTTGACATAGGGTTATGAAACAAACTTCTTAACCATGAAGCCATGGCTGGATTCAAAACTGAACAACTACAAAATGAATGGTGGTGACAGGTATTCTTTTATTATTTTACTTGTTTCAGTCATTTGACTGCAGCCATGCTGGAGCACTGCCTTCAAGGGTTTTTTAGTCTAAGTAATTAGCCCCAGGACTTATCCTTTGTAATCCAAGTATTTATTCTATCAGTCTCTTTTGCCGAACTGGAGATGTAAACACACCAACATCGGTTGTCAAGTGATGATGGAGGAACAAAATGACACAGACACATACATATTTACATACATATATATATATATATAAATCTTCTAGTATATAAATTGGACATGGATGATCATTGTATTCTTTCTTGTCTTGAGGTTCACAGCCAAACGGCTGGGTGGAGTCGCCTGTAAAATGTCACACAGGTGGAGACGGGTGCATTCATTGTGCTGCGGTTTTTTTTTTTTTCCAAGCCCCCATAGTTACCGAGAAAATCAATCAAAACTTCTTCTAATGGAATTCCCCTGTTTGTTCCCCCATTAAAACAACCAGTTGTTCATACAGCTGGCATATATCATTTCGTTAGCAACAAGAGGAGTACAGGATGACAGTCAGCCAATACTTTCACAATGCTGTCTCTCTTCTTTCACCTCTTTGTGGGATTAATAATTTCAATCTTTAGTTACAGTTTCTCATTCAAACTACATAATAGGCAGAATTGTCGGATTAAGACAGTAGGGTGTTTTGAAATTCTTATTAATAAAAGATGTAGGGCTTCCATCAGTTAATGTTAATCACATGGTTTCAAGCTTTGTCATGATCTTAAACTTTTGACCAGGCAAAATATTGTTGGTTTTCATACAAAGCATATTTTCTGCATTAAATGTTAAACAGTTCTTTAGGTTTACACATATCGTTTTCTATTAGCCAATAAGGAATCTATAATGAAAAATAGGTGAATATATTAGTCTGCATGGAGTTCATTTTGGCAGTTTTTACACTGGTCTTAAGATTTTGTCCAGCAATGTATATGTTCAGGCTTGGACATGATTTTTTTTTTTTTTAGGAAGGTTATCAGTTGGCCCATGCCTGTTCTACACTACCTTCCCTTCTACACACTACCTATGTTTATCCAAGAAAATGTCCTCTGACTTAGAATGATATTGTTTGGCACCAATGTTGTTACAGCTGTTGTGGTCAAAATGCAAAGAGCCAGGGACTAATATTGCAGGATATCTCACCCAATTCTCTAATGGTTCTTCCAATCCATCAACCTAGATTCATACTTTCTGATTAACTCCAAAGGATAAACAGCAAAGGTGAACCCCTATTATAAAATAAATTGAATAATAATTCAACAATATAATATGCGATATATATATTTATATTTATATCTTCATCAGATGATGATGATGATCTTAAAGCTTGATAAATATTAATAATTCTTACTGAAAATTTGGAACACAATTTAGAATATATTTGGGTTTGTTTGTATGGCAAAAAGCTTGCTTCCCAACCATGTGTTCTTGGGTTCAATCCAACTGCACGCCACCTTGGGCAAACATCTGACCAAAACCTAGTGGGTGGATTTGGTAGACAGAAACTGAAAGAACTCCATTAATTGTGTGTGTGGGGTATATATATATATATATATATATATATATATATATATATATATAGATATGTATGTATGTATGTAGTTGGAATTTACAAAAAAACAAAACAAAAGCTGAAGACATTTAACGCTCAGGAAGTGAGAAAGTCTTTTACATTTCGAGCCTACACTCTTATGTATGTATGTATGTATGTATGTATGTATGTATGTATGTATGTATGTATGTGTGTGTGTGTGTGTGTGTATAGGTATACGTACATGTGTGTATTTGTCCCCTACCATTGTTTGCCATCCAGTTTTGGTTTATGCACGTCCCCCATAAGTCACCAGTTCAGATCAATAGAATAAAAAACAGGGCTTAAAAACTAGGGTCAATTTGTTTGACCAAAACCTTCAAGGGGGTGCCCCAGTATGGCCACAGCACAAAGACTGAAAAAAGTAAAAGATACAGTGTCACTAGAAAGGAAAGTATCAGCTACTTACATCATTAACATGACTATTATCAGAAATAAAACAGAAGTAAAAAAAAAAGAACTCATTAACTTTGCTCAATGGATATGCCAAGATTTCATTATTGTAAACCAAACGTGACATTTTTGAATTTGAAGTTGAATGTAGTCTATTCTTCTATAAACAACATGCAGAATTTGACTCTAAAGATTTTTTTTGTTATAAAAATATCTTTTCGTTTAAGGTTTCACAATTTTATATCTGCTCTAGAACACTTAGCTTTGTTTAGTCTATCGGATTTTCTTTTAATTTGTTTGTATATGTTGGGCTCTCTTAAATACTTTTAAAGTACTTGCAGAGACCATTTATGTATTCTTAATCTAATATGACACAGTGGAACTTATGATTCAAACACATTATGAAGAATTATTTAAAAAATATAACCAATAAGAATCCGAATTAGAACAACTAATAGAATAATTTGTCCAATCAATTTTAAGTAAAACACACACATACACACACACACACACACACACACACACACACACACACACACACACACACACACTTTAAACAATTAGCTTTGAGAAAATTACTGAAGAAAATATTTTGACAATTTTGAGTAAAATAAAACAACCCAAGAAAGCCACTTAAATGAAAATGATTGGAATTAACAAAATAGATCTGCAATGGCAGTTAGAGAAATGCAATTTAATTTGTTTACAAAAACTAGATCTAAATTATTATCTTTAATACAAACAACATTTAGAATAGCCTGCTTCAAAATTTTACTTAACATACAAAACTAAAAACATAATTTTTAATTAGATGCATGTGTGTATTTCAAAATTACAATCAGAGAGCCAGGTTTCTGTGAGAGTAATGATTGCATAAGGATTTATGTGCACTCAGAGATTAAATTGGAAACTTTATATACAATACTTCTCAAATTAAAAAAAAAGAATTAATTTAATCAACCTAAACAACTCAAAATGTTGTTTACTGTTAAATTGTTTGTGAAATCTTAGGTTTCTGAATATGAATTTCATAGGAGTAACAGTCCTTTAAAGACAACAATCTCATCATTTTAAATAACATCTTCCCCATTCTTACTATGATGCCATTGCAATTATTCATGTAACGTTTTATCATTCTAATAGCCATAGAAAATATATCATGACATACATAAGATTTAACCCTTCAGCAACCAGATTACTCTTTCAAATGTAATGCTTATTTATCCACATTGCTTTGAATGAATCATGCATTATCTTACAGCTTTGAGATTTTTGATGATGTGATTGCTTATTTTTATAGAATGATGTTGTAGGGTAGGTGGGATAGGTAGAATCTGGCTAGTTTTAACATAAAACAGGTAGAATATTTTGGCTGGTTGGGACCAGTTTAAATTCTAAAGGGTTAAAGAACAAATTTGCAAGATCCTAAGCATAACACATCAACAATGAAGCTTTTCATAAAAATTAAGATTGATAGTACAAATTAACATCAGAAAATCACTTATAGGGAAAGTATAATGATAGATGCTTCTGACAGGACTCTATGGAGAAGATGCCTGAGGATTCTATCTCCATAATAGCAATCAGGGAGAGAGAGGGAAGGAAGGAAGGAAGACAGACAGACAGATGATGGATGGACAGATAGAAATCACTTACAGTACTTTGACTACATGGTGATGAATGACCATCATGAAAAGTTTTAGCAGCAGCAGAGGCCAGAATATTTAATTCATCACAATGAATAAATATTTTAGTTGTATCAAGGTTTTCATTGATGAAAATGTGGCTCAGAGAGAAAACAAAGGAACAGAAAAAACCCCCACCGCACAACAGATGAAGATAAGCTCAATCCCTCATCAGCTGTCAACCAAGTAACAATCACAATTTCAACACCTGACAATATTATCATGTTATTCAGTTGGACAGTGTCAGCAACATAAGCTGTTGGGGGTATAAATGAAAAGACATGGTAGATGAACAAGGACAGAAAAAATGTGACAAGTACAATAAGAAAATACAAGGTTTGTAGACCAAATGGTATATAAAAATAATTTGTGAGGAGAACAACTAAAAAAATACAAAATGAAAGAACTAAATAGACAAGGACAGTTATAAAAAAATATAAAATGGCACAGAGATATTCATAAGAAAGAGTTTATACTTCTAGCCAAGTGACAACCATTTGATTCCTTATTTATTTTTTACTTGTTTCAGTTATTGGACTAAGGCCATGCTGGAACACTGCCTTGAAGGGTTTAGCTGAACAAATTGGTGTTGGTACTTATTCTATTGGTTCCTTTTGATGAACCGTTATGTTACAGGGATGTAAACAAACCAACACTGGTTGTCAAGCAGTGGTGGAGGATAAGCACAAACACATAGACACATGCATATACACACACACGATCACATATGCATACACACACACATATATATACATATATAAATATATATTAAGCAACCTTTCATAGTGGCGTATCCAAACCTCTCTCTTTGCAGCCTCGTTTAATGCAAGTGCGCCATCATCCATGTGGACACATTTCTCTCCTACGACGTCACAATTCTCTCTCACACACCGTCTTGCAACACGAAATACTTCAAGTCTTTGGCCCTCACGGCACAGAACATTGGTAATTTTTTTTTTTTATCTGCTTCCCCTCTGGCTAAATAAACTTGTCTTCTAGCTTCCCTTCTGGCAGTCTGATACAATTCCCTGCTACCGCCATTCTTCCAGTCCTGTTTCTTTTGTTTAATAGCCCTGTCAACCACATTGTTCCACCACCATGTTACTTTGGGTTGAGAGAGGACTTTGCACCATCCACAGAACTGGTCAGTGGCTCTCAGTAGGTTGTCCCATAGAAACCTCCAATTGTCTTCCACATTATGTGATGCTATATCCCCTTCTCTTTCGTCAAAGGCTTCAAGTAACACATCTCTAAATCTCTGTCCATTTGCAGGATCTCTAAGCTTCCAGACCCTTCTCCTCCAAGCTGGTCTACTTCTGGGCATCCATTTAGCCTTGATCCCGAAGTCGCTAACTACTAATCTGTGTTGAGGGGTACATTCTTTATGAATATATCAGTGGCCAGAACATGCAATCAAAAAATCTTTTCATAAAAGAAGAGTGTATAATTGTGAATAAATCACAATTATAATAGAGAGAGTTGCAAAAACCCTTACATGTCTAGAAATAGCAGTCAAAACCGCTATAAAGCCACTATAACCACTCATATATCTCTTCACAATTAAAGCTGATAAACTGAGCACCAGTCAAGTACTGCATTGATTAATTAATTGACTGTACTCTCCACCACTATTCCTTCCAGTCTGTGCATGTGTGTGCATGCACACACTTTCTGCGACCAGTGCATGAAAAGATTCATTACCTAAAATAATGTAGTAGTTAATAATTATACTAATTATACATTCAGTGCACACATACTTTTGTCTCAGAAAAAAAAAAAAATTGTACAAAGTCAGGTTTTTGTAAACACTGACTATCAATAATCTAGGTGAATGACCTTCACCTAGATTTGTGACATGTCCTTATGTCATATATCATTAACACTAACAAAACGACGATCAATAGGTAACATACAAAATACATCATGTAATTTAGTTATGTGTATGTTCTATTTGAGTATTTAATACTCAGTAGATTAAATTCTTCTTTCATCTTTTCAGGGTCGACAAAAAAAAAAAAAACTAGTTACGAAGTACTGGGTTGTTTTGATAGATTATATTCATTAATGATTAAAGTATTAACTGGTGTGTCTGTGTGGTAAGAAGTTTGCTTCCCAACCACATGGTTCCAGAATCAGTTCCACTGCATGGTACCTTGGACAAGTGTCTTCTACTATAGATCAAGCTGACTAATGCCTTGTGAGTGGATTTGGTAGACAGAAACTGAAAGATTTCTATTGTATGCATGTGTATATATATATATATATATATATATATACACACACACATACATACACATGTATATATCTGTGTGTGTGTGTGTGTCGTTGTGTCGGTGTTTGTTAACCACCACTACTTGACAACTGGTGTTGGTGTATTAATGTCCATGTAACTTTTACGTGTCACCGGCATGAAGGCCAATCAGGCTGTACTGGCAATGGCCACGCTCAAAATGGTGATTTTTACGTACCACCTGCACAGGACCAATACCTTGAAAGTGAAAGTGAATTTGATAGATGGAAATTGTGTAAAATCCTATCATATATGTACGTGTGTGTGTGTATACAACATGCATTTATACATCTATACATACATACACATATATACACACACACATACATATATGATAGGATTTTACACAATTTCCATCTACCAAATTCACTCACAAGGTATTGGTCAGCCCAGAGTTATAGAAGAAGACTCTTTCTCAGTGTGCCATGCAGTGAGACTGAACCAGAAGATGACTAGTTGTGAGGTAAGATTCTTAACCACACAGCCATGCTTGCATCTATGTTTCATTAGTTCTAAGAAAATGTGTTTGCATATAACTTAAACACAAGGTATTTCTGAGCTTCATGGTTTGATGAAAGGAAGTGGATCAAGGCTATGATCTAGATGGCAAGTATGCTGCATTTCTGTTTCTGCCTTATCTCTCAGGTCACCAAAAATGTGCAGAATTCAGTAACAACATCTAGAATCTACAATCTCTCCCATACGTAGGAAACACCAAAGCGATTTTTGCAGTTGGCCTACTTATTTACCTTGTACCTACACGACCTCCAGACACACTCTCAAACAGAAAATTCAAACAATACATATGACCTGGTATGCAAATGACATCCTGCTCACATATTCCCAGCAGCTGCATGATTACGTCAATGATATATCAATTCGACTTGGTTGCAAAACAACACGCTTGACACAGCACCTGCCAAACACACACACACACTCAACAAGACACACATGCTCACAAGGCATTCGATGCAACACAGATGACACAGTAAAGAAAGCAAAGATATGCATAAATGTACTTAGAGTATTCAAAGCTACCGCATTTCAACAACTATCAGAAATAGTATGACTTTATTACAGGCATAGGTGACTTTTTCAAGAAGCAGGTTGCATGAGGTATGGTTCATCATAAGATGTGCTGTACTCCTAAAAGATTCAAGGTAATAACAATTCAGGAAGTTCTGCATGCCACAGTTTGCCTATCACTGGTTTACAAACTATACAAGCTATACAGATCCATCTTGGATTATGAAAATTTTTCCTGAGACGCCAACTTTTTCACTAAAAACTATAAACATGAAAGAATCCACATTAGATTACCATGGGTGGTACACAGACCACACAATACCACCCTGAATCCACAGCTAAAGAAAAATACTAAAAATGAATGACCGCCAAGACATGCATTAGGGAACACTGTGGCAGCGGCAAATTCCAGCTGCCACAGTTCCAGCCAATTAATATACATAATCATCCTCAAAGTACTCTGCAACTGGGAACGTCTAAGTGATCACTCACTTAATCTACTAGAAATAGCAGTCAAATCTTCTGTCAAATCACACATTCATTGATTTAGAAAAGGACACATTGGATAATGTAGTCTTGGGAAAAAAAGACAGGCTGACCAAGTGTGGAATGTTTTTGGTCATAAGTCTGTGCTACCAGTGTTCAGAGTGCAACACTACAATTAACTAATGCATGTCAGAGTTAGTAGCATAATCCTCAGCTAGACAAACTGATAGTGAATCAGGGTATCAGGACCAATCAAGAGGAGGAGGAGGTTATAGGTAGAAGAGGCAAGCCCAAGATGCTGCACAGCAGGATCAAACACAGACCCACAAGGATGTGAAGCCACTTGCTTAACCACATAGTATGGCCGGAATATCTTGTTTGTAACCATCTCTTTGCTTCGTTTTTATACAGAGTTGTTATTAAATTCCTGACTTATAATCAAAGGTGTTCCAGCTGCAATCATCCCATTTTTTTCTCTCTTTTTTATTTTTTTCTAGACAACATCATTATCTAATTTTTTCTTTGAGGGAGATATGGTTCCTATTTTTAGCAAGGCAACTGACTGCATGGAGGCTCCCTCATTGATTCTTATTGCGCAGTGTGGAATGCTTTTCTCATTAGAAATATGTTGTAGAAATAGCAGAAGGTGGAATGTTGTTGGCACAGTACCAAACTCCCGCCAGCTTTCACTTTGTTAAAAAAGAGTGAAGACTATCAGACTGTACTAACGCTAATAATGAAAATTTAAATTCCTTTGTCTTTTCTATTTTGAATTTCAAATTTATAAAACTGATCGAAAATAGAGAATCATGGAACAAAATTGAAAACTTATAAATTTTTATTTATTTATAGAAATTTAATTTTAAAAAAAAGGAAGAAATTACATTCACACACAAAATTTCGACTCAAGGTGGAATTTCAATTTCAGCTTTTAAAAAGTATTTTTATTCAATTTATCCCTTCACCTCACTTTATGTTTATGACAATTTCTCAGTTTTTATCAATCTGAAATTTCAAATTGAAAAGACAGAAAAAATGACGACTGAAAATTATAGGAGCAGGAATGTCTGTGTGGTTAAGAGGTTCACTTTGCAAACACGAGTCAATTAATGTTAATGAATTTGGTAAATGGAAACTATGTGGAAGCTCATTTTATATATATATATATATCTTTACTCTCTCTTTTACTTGTTTCAGTCATTTGACTGCGGCCATGCTAGAGCACCGCCTTTAGTCGAGCAAATCGACCCCAGGACTTATTCTTTGGAAGCCTAGTACTTATTCTATCGGTCTCTTTTTGCCGAACCGCTAAGTTACGGGGACATAAACACACCAGCATTGGTTGTCAAGCAATGGTGGGGGGACAAACACACATACATATATATATATATATATATATATATATATATATATATATATATATATATATATATATATATATACGATGAGCTTCTTTCAGTTTCCGTCTACCAAATCCACTCACAAGGCTTTGGTCGGCCCGAGGCTATAGTAGAAGACATATGCCCAAGGTGCCATCCAGTTGGACTGAACCCGGAACCATGTGGTTGGTAAGCAAGCTACTTACCACACAGCCACTGATATTTCACTGCGAGGATATGTACTCCTTTTATAGGGATGAAATTATCCTAGTCATACTGGTTTAACACCCTATATTATGTTTATATATATATATATATATATATATATATATAAACGTAAGATCCAAGGACCAAGGTGTAGGAAGAAGGTAAGATTCAAGCAAACTGTAGAGAATATAAAAAAACAGCTTTCAGGAACAATAGTGGTTTATTAAGACGGAAAGTTGTGGATTTTTTTTTCCATATTGAAGTATGGTAAGCTGCAAAAAATGTTTTATACTTCACGGTAGGCAGCCAGGGTTGCCAGGTATGCGAATACAATGCAAGAGTTAAGGAACAGAGTCAATAATATCCGGGCTACATATGTTTCATAGCAAGCGGAACCTTGGAAGGTGTATATATTGTCGTTAAGGAGGTATATGTCATCACAAATGTAAACTTCATTTAATCAAGATACCCTCGGCCTGAAGAGTAGCCTGCAGTAGACAACTCGCTTGGATATTTACCACTTCCGAGGTTTCAATTGCTATGAAACATACATAGCCCAGCTATTGTCTACTCCATACCTTAACTCTTGTGTATATATATATATATATATATATATATATATATATATATATATATATAAAGTTAATTTTGGATTTTATCCCTAATATTATTATATATATATATATATATATATATATATACACACACATACACTGTACATACTTTTGTGAGATACTGTGTATGTATATATATATAATGATGGGATTCTTTCAGATTCCATCTACCAAATCCACTCATAAAGCTTTGATCAGCCAGAGGCTATAGTAGAAAACACTTGCCCAAGGTGCCACATAGTGGAACTGAACCTAGTACTATGCAGTTGAGAAGCAAATTTATCATACAACCATGCCTGAAATTGATGTTTTGTATACTTTCTATGGTGCACACAGCATGCCATGTGAAGAGGGACATCTTACGACTGTAATTAGCAAGAAGTACTGATATTGTAAAATTAACAAGTGTTTGATTAGCTTTTAGTGAAGTTAATGTTATCCCATTTGCAGTGTATTCATCATCATCATCATCATCTTTAACATTCATTTTCTATGCTGGCATGGGTTAGACCAGGGGTTTTCAAACTGTGGTCTGCGGAACACAGGGGGTCCGTGGACAGCAAATACTTTTTATGGGCAATTTGATTTTATATATGTTTTTTAATCAAAATCTTTTAATTGACAATAAACCTATTTGTTAAATACTGTTAAATAAATAAATGTAAAAATATATGTCATTTTAAGCAAATATTTATGTATAAATTTCATAAGCGTTTATAAGCGGGTCCCTAAGGTAAAGCCTGAAATATAAAGGGGTCCGCAAGTCAAAAAGTTTGAAAACCCCTGGGTTAGACGGTTTGACCAGAGCTGGCAAAGCAGGGAGCTGCACCAGGTTCCAGTTTGATTTGGCTTAGTTTCTATGGCTGGATGTCATTGCTAATGGCAACCACTTTACAGTATGTGCAGGGTGCTTTTAATGTGGCACTGGCACAAGCGCTATTATGAAGTGCTGGCACAAGTACTTTTTATGAGAGACACCAGCACAGGGGTCTTGCAGGCCAATCCTCTTCATCAGGGGGAACAGCCTTAACACTTCTATATTCTTTTCTGAAAAGCTGTAGTTGCTTCATTTACAATAATATCACAACCACCAACAGACATGTGAGTTGTTTTTTAGGTAAGTTAAGTTAATGAATGAGTGGCTGGGGTGATAGACAGGTAGGTAAGTAGACTGTCTCAGTGATTATCAGCCTAGGAGATAAGTCAAGATATGGGTTTCTAAGTGGTTACTGAATCAGCTAAAAGTAAATAGCAGCCAATCATTCTCAAAACTCGGGCATCCAGCTGTAGAAACTCTGCCAAATTTAGATTGGAGCCTGGTGTTGCCATCTGGTTTCACCAGTCCTCAGTCAAATCGTCCAACCCATGCTAGCATGGAAAGCGGACGTTAAACGATGATGATGATATATATATATATATATAAATATATATGTTCATATGATGATATCTCCACAATGTGTTGATGATGAGAAAAACATGTAATCGCTATCAATATAGCAAGAGATGTCTCCGCAAAAGTCTGAAGTAGACTCCTTAAGGATCAATCTCCTTGGTTATATATCAAATAAAAAATTTAAAAGAGAGTTTTGACGCTGATATCCATTATTATTTAAATTTCAATAATAATGGATATCAGCGCCAAAACTCTCTTTTAAATTTAAATTTTTGATATATATATTGATCAACAAAGATTATCTAAGCAATTAGAAAACATAAAACTCCCTTTAGGAGTGTTTAAAATTTGAAGACATTGGAGATAACTCAAAGATCATCATCATCATCATCATCATCACTACCACCACCACCGTCATCATTATTTAACATCCATTTTCTATGCTCACATGAGTTGGGTAATTCAATAAGAACTGACAAACCAAACGACTACACCAATCTCTAATGTCTGCTTTGATGTGGTTTCTATAGCTCGATGCCCTTCTTAACACTAACCACTTTACAAGGTATACTGTAGTGCAAGGACAAGACCCTTCAACTGAGTGAGGGCTGCGGTATTGAGGAAGCTGGGCAGTTAAAGTATGACAGAGGGACAGAAACAAGGGTCTTCCCCATCTGGAAAGAAGTAAAAGAGTTGGTGAGGGCACACCACAAGGTACAAGGTGAATATCAGGGAGAGAAGCGGGATAAAGCATCAGAAAGAGTGAATGAGAAGATAAGTTAGCGAGAGTGTGAAATGAGAGTGACAGATGGTCAGAGATGGGGACAGAGACAGTTGCAGTGAATTGATCACATGGGTGAGGACATGGTCAATGGTGAATATGTTTTATGGGGAAGAGGGGTGAGGGGTGATAGCTGACAGTAATAGTTGTCTTTATTCTTCTGAGGACAATAAAGACAATGTAGATTGGAACGGGTCACCTCTTTAACCCTTTAGCATTCAGATTACTTTGTCTCAAGTGCTTTTTAACTCACATTGTTTTGAATTAATCATGCATTATCTCATGTCTTCAAGAAGTTGATGATATCATGATTATCATCATCATCATCATCATCATCATTTAACGTCTGCTTTCCTAGCTGGTATGGGTTGAACAGCTTGACAGGAGCTGACCGGCAGGGTAGCTGTCCAGACTCCAATCATCTGTTTTTGGCATGGTTTCTACGGTTGGATGCCCTTCCTAATGCCAACCACTTTAGGGAGTGTGCTGGGTGCTTTTTCACTTACGCAGTACCAGCACGAGTGCATTTTGCATGGCACCAGCAACTGTAAAGAACGGGCCTGTATGAAAGCAATTTTTTTGTTTATTTTTAGAATGACATTGTAGGATAAGTGCAAAAGGATGAATCTGGCTGGTTTGAACACAAAACAGATATTTGGACCTGATATGACTGGTTTAAATATTGAAGGATTAAAGCCAGCTGTTGAAAACAACAGACATGTTTCATATTTGTTTTATTGCCCACAAGGGGCTAAACATAGAGGGGACAAACAAGGACAGACACATGGATTAAGTTGACTATATTGACCCCAGTGCGTAACTGGTACTTAATTTATCGACCCCGAAAGGATGAAAGGCAAAGTCGACCTCGGCGGAATTTGAACTCAGAACGTAACGGCAGACGAAATACCACTTAGCATTTCGTCCGGTGCGCTAACGTTTCTGCCTGCTCACCGCCTTGATATGTTTCAGTCAAACTCTCTGAAAGAAAAATGGCCCATGGGATATTGTGATCCTCAATACCCTATTCTTGAGGAGGTAAAAAAGATAGGAGGGGCATGACTCAGATGCCTTTGGTCAAAGGTTTGCTCAGTTGGAAGCTAACTTGGGTTTAATCAACAGCTTAATTAAGGCATGTGGTTTAGTGGTTAGGGTGTTGCACTCACAACTGCAAGATTCTGGTTTCAAATCTCAGCTCAGTCAACATGTTGTGTTCTTGAGTAAAACACATCATTTCATATTGTTCCAGTCCACTCAGTTGTAAATGAGTAACCCTGCAACAGACTGGTGACCCATTCAGGGGGCAATGGGTCACCAGTGATCTTGGTCACTTACATGCTAAGGAAACCAAGTAACTGGCCCTATGAGTCATAGGACTTGAGACCATAATGTCCAGAGATTGATGATGATGTTGATAACAACAATGATGACAATGTCAATGATGACAATGTCAATGATGACGATGATGATGATGATTGGAAGGAGGAAGTTTTCCCTTTGAAATCTCAAGAGATTAAATCTTGACTGAATGCTGCATTTATAAAAAGATATAAAATTGTAATCAGAAAATTTTAATCCAATAATTAGAATAGATAAAAAAAAATAGTGGATAACTGGCAGAATCATTAGCACACTGGGCTAAATGCTTAGTGGCATTCAATTCGTCTTTACATTCTGAGTTCAAATTCCATCAAGGTCACCTTTGCCTTTCATCCTTTCAGGGTCAATAATGGCTTTGGCTGGCACTCCGTTGCTTATGACGTCGAGGGTTCCAGTTGATCCGATCAACGGAACAGCCTGCTCATGAAATTAACGTGCAAGTGGCTGAGCACTCCACAGACACGTGTACTCTTAACGTAGCTCTCGGGGATATTCAGCGTAACACAGAGTGTGACAAGGCTGGCCCTTTGAAATACAGGTACAACAGAAACAGGAAGTAAGAGTGAGAGAACGTTGTGGTGGAAGAGTACATCAGGGTTCGCCACCATCCCCTGCCGGAGCCTCGTGAAGCTTTAGGTGTTTTCACTCAATAAACACTCACAATGCCTGGTCTGGCAATCGAAAGCGCGATCCTATGACCGCGAGTCCACAGCCAGGGTCAATAATAATAAGTACCAGTTGAGCACTGGATTCAATGTAATAGACTTACCCACTTCCCTGAAATTATTGGCCTTATGCCAAAATTTGAATAGAAAACTCTGCCCAATCTGATTGGTATAAGCCTTAATCAACTACATCTATGATCAAAGGTTTTCTAGTTAAAACCCTGTTGTACTTGTTTTATTTTTCATTTTTCAAATGCTGTATCTAAAGTTATGTAATCCAATGTCCTTTGTTTTTTAAAAAACAGTTAAGGAAAGTTTGTTGCTATTTGAGGAGAAAAAAAAACTACAGGCTTAACTTTAATGATTAATTCTAGTCAAGAAATATATGGGAGACTACTCTGATATTCAAACTATTTAATAATTTAATGAGGAGTAAGCCTGATCTTTTGACCAGTACAGTGATAACACCAGATATGTTTCAGTCTTATTAGATGCTCTTCAGCAATGTCTATTTATGACCTGATAAATAAAACTTGTAAAACTTGCTTAACAACTCTAACATCAATTATCTGAAGTTGTTGCTGTAGTCGTCACCAAAGAGCAAACACATTACTCACTTCAAACCCTCAGCTTAATTTTTGTAATTAATTTAGATTCAAGTATTGTCCTCTTTCCTTTTATTGCCCATCCATAATTAATCAACAAAGCTAATTTTGTTTTATTGTTTTTATAGGTGTAATTCTAAGTAATCAAACAACTTTCTGGATCACTGCATTAAGTATGCCAGCCACACCTGCAATTAACTATATTTCTTATTTTATTTCATTTGATTTTTTGTTTCAAAAGGTAACTCTGAATGATTCCCTCCCCAACACCCAGTCATTCCTTAAAGAGAGCGTGAACATGCAAGATTGATTATGAGAAAATGTACAGATTTGGTAGACAGAAACTGAGAGAAGCCTGTCATGTATATATATATATATATATAAAACAATGCGTCCTGCCCTACTCTTTGAAACGCCTGTGTTAGAATGGGGGTAGCTGATGAAGGAAAATGTTCTCTATGTGGCCTGTGTGTTTTCTGTACTCTGGTTATTATTATTTTCTTGTCTACGTTTTGTTTGCAATGTCCTGTACCCAGATATGCACCTATATATATTGGTGGATGCAGCTATGCACATACTTGTACGTATATATGCATATACTCATTTATCATTTGTTATATATATATATATATATATACACATGAGGAGCTGCTGAAAAGTTCCTGGCTTTGGGTAAAAGAAAATACAGGAGGATCAGTTAATTATGATTTTATTGAACATATTCCCCTCTCAGATTCACACGCTTATTGCAGCATGATTCTCTATTTTTCAAGGGCAAGTAGCTGGTAGTTGAGAGAAACTGAAGTATTTTGAGGTTTTGAAAAGGAAGGCCAGCCTTTCAGATGCAGTCTGCTATGTTGAGTATGTGAGTTTGTCAAGATGGTGAGACCTTGCATTTGGAAGGAACTTGAAATTTTAGTTATGAGATGTGTGTGTGTGTGTGTGTGTGTGTGTGTGTGTGTGTGTGTGTGTGTGTTTGTGTGTTCTAGATAGAAAGGGAAGGGAGGCGATATTGAAGGAAACAAGACTGACATGAGCCCATTGAATGATATTTTAAGGGATCTCTATTCAATGGATTCCCTAAAGTTTGGTCTGAGTGTTTAGAATGGATGCGGATGACATATGGAGGCAAAAGGTTAGGGAGTATTGAAAGATGGTGGTATCATCTATGCCTGAGTGAGTTTCTTTGGAAGTAACAGCAAGTTATTTCTCTAATGACTTTTGAAGAAGCATGGGAACCACAACTTATCACAGTCCTTCTTCATAAAGAGCTTAAGGGAAAACCGGTCAAATTTCTCTCAAATCACACATCATTGCCTTTAAGAGAAAAGGGACACAGTGATTTATATAAGTCCTTGATGTAATAGGTATGAAAAACAAAAGAAAAAAAGAAGGATGCAATGGGATGCCTTTGAGCATAAGTCTGTTGAATCAGAATGTGCTGAAGCTAGACAGTTTCTTCCTCTCAAATCTTCAGGTTTCATGTCTATGTGAAGAAACGATTATTAAAACTAAGGATAGATGAAGATACAGTAGAAAAGCATTGACAAATTTCACTAAGGCGCAGGAGTGGCTGTGTGGTAAGTAGCTTGCTTACCAACCACATGGTTCTGGG
>NC_142945.1:18358654-18368654 GCF_046866305.1 Octopus bimaculoides | reverse complement strand
ATATATGTATATCTGTGTGTGTGTGTGTGTGTGTGTGTGTGTGTGTGTTTGTCCCCCATCACTGCTTGACAACTGGCGTTGGTGTGTTTATGTCCCCATAACTTAGAGGTTTGGCAAAAGGGACCAACAAAATAAGTACCAGACTTGAAATAAGTCCTGAAGTCAATTCATTCGACTAAAAATTCTTCAAAGTGGTGTCCCAGCACGGCCACAGTCTAATGACTGAAACAAGTAAAAAATAAAAGATGAAGCAAAATTGATAAAAAATAATACAACTTCTCTTTTTATATATTAGAGTCAACAGGCTGTCATCCTGACATCATGTTGCTGCAGAACAAATTTCTTTGTTAAACTTCTGCATTATATCCTTTATCTTTTACTTGGTTGGTCATTAGACTGCAGCTATGGTGGGGCATGACATTGAAGAAATTTTTAGTCTGGTACTTATTCTGCTGTTCTCTTTTTTCCGAACTGCTAAGTTATGAGGATGTAAACAAACTAACACCAGTTGCCAAGCAGTGACAGGACACACTCATATATATATACACAACGGGCTTCTTTCAGTTTCCGTCTACTAAATCCACTCACAAGGCTTTGGTTGGCCCGAGGCTATAGTAGAAGACACTTGTCCAAGGTGTCACGCAGTGGGACTGAACCCGGAGCCATGTGGTTAGCAAGCAAACTTCTTACCACACAATCACGCCTGCAAATTTGTTTAAACCATGGGAAAAAACTTAAATTAATTAAAATGTTTTTTTTATATCTTATTACAAAACTGAAATACATGTACATGGTTGTTCATTACAAAAAAAAAAACAAAAACAAACCTATTTTCCTAAAAGTTATGAGGGAAAAACTCGGATCTTGTGAATTTTCCGAAGTCCTCCCCACCACTACCACCCCCGTTGCTTTCCTCGTGTTTTTGTTTTCATATTCGTTTCCTACACCCTTTTTTTTTTTACACCCGTTGCACTAATTTTTTTTAGCTTTCGTTTCCGGGTAATAATGTCTCATTAACCGAAAGAACATACTGGATAGTATAGTCTAGTCATTAATACACAATAGCTAAAAAAGAAGGGGAAAAAATGGATGGCCACGATTGGGATGTCTTTTATCGTAACTTTGCTCGATAAGAATTGACAACAAAAAATCGAATCGCGTTTATTATGAAACGAAATTAAAGGGAGGTAACTCTAGCAGTGAAAAAATTTTGAAACTTAGGTTATAGAACTTTAACGAGAGGGCTTCTTCATGGCTGCTAGAAATAGCTGCCAAATCTCTCACAAATTACAATGGAAATGTTGAGTAGTATAGTTGTTGGAAACGGAAGGATCAAGGCTGGACTGCGTTTGCTCATAGGCCTGTTCGATGAAGGCTACGTTACTCTGTTTCCCCACGTTTCAGGTCTCATATTTCTGTTTCAAAGTAGGAAGGACTGTATTGTTTAGCCTCAGGCCCATCCCAATCTAGTATACTCATGATCAAAGGTATCCTACCATGACCATCTCATCTTTTTTTCTTATGTACAGAGAACCGAGGACTATGTTATGTAGTGTTCCTTTACTAAAATGGTAGACTGTGAGTTGAAGGAAATTTGGCTGTTACTTCTAGCAGGTTAAACGATTTCATAAAGGCTTCCTCATTAACTTATGCAGTGTATGTCGATAGTACACAGCAGTGATGATATATGGTGGTGGTGGTGGTGGTGATAATATATGGAGGTAGTGGTATGGGGGATAGTGATGATGGTAATGATTCAGTGATGGTAGTGGTGATGATGGTGATACTGATGGTGGTGATGATTCAGTCATATACATCTGACAAAACTGAATTTTAATTTTAATTATTTTTTTTTCCCCACATTTTATTGACAGGAGCATTACTATCAACCATTATGGACGTTAGTCGGCGGAGGACTGAAAAAACTAGAAGATTCCAAGAGAACCATGGCTTCAGTGATACCACCAAATTGTGAATGGATTAACGATTCAGTCGTCGGCTTTGATCCCGACAACAACTTTGTCACTCTCAAAGATGGCAGCAAGGTATAATGTTGTTTTCTTTTATGTTTGATAATGATTTACTTAAGCCCTTCATTCCTTATGAAACATCAGCCGTCAATGACACCCCCACCCCTCACTGTCCTTCATTCTAGGCTGGCTTTTCTGCTTCTCTGTAGTTGGATCCCTGCTTTTTTTTCAGCACTACCTCATTATTTTGCTTCCTGCTATCTTTAAAGTGTATGTTTCCCTAAGAGAAGACCTTCTTCTCCCAGGCCTTGTTAGTTTTGAATTGTAATCAATGCTTCTTTAACTTTGCTTTATTCTACATAGGATGTTGGCCCTATGCAAATCCATTTTTATCTCTAGGAAGAGGTGGTCTGTGTTAGTCGAGCATCTATCATTTGAGTTGTTCAGCATTGGAGACCATACTAGGAGCTTGTGTTCTGACTCTCAGGGTCATTAAGGTATACAAGCCACAACACTGCAACAAGGGCTGGACCTTATGTTGGACATTTAATAATACAGATGTATAATTTAAAAAGTTAATCAAACGATAGAAAATATCAGGTTCAAAGCTGCTTTATTGAGCCTTAGAATTTTTTCTTTTTTCAATCAACTTTATTTTTAAGTTAAACTAATGTTGACAAATTTAATGTTGTCTTTGAATGGCTGCAGCTGAGATGCATTCTACCAAGCCACACTAGGAATTTCTGTTCTCATTAGTCTTGGAAGGTCCTCCATTTCATATTATGTATCTCTGCCAATAATATTAATGTAGTTGAGTGATTTTCATCCACTGTTAGAGTTTGGATGTCTCCAAAATACATCTGATATGGCCTGTTGTCCAGCATGACAGTAGTGGCTAGCAAAGCTTACCCTGCACTGAGCAACAGTAGTAGAGATGAGTGGAATGTGTCTGTAAATCTCTTCTTTTATTTTGTGCTCATACTGTGAGATGTTTAGAGCCTCCATACAATGTCTAGTCTATGTATCATCAAGATATTTAACATAGCAAGCATGAAGAAGATAATTAAAAATAATTAGATAATAATTATAAAGAAGATACATTAGCTCAATCATTAATAGTTTTCTAATAATTTCAGCTAGTAAGGGAGAATATATTGAACATGTTCTAGTCTTATCAACTCTCCTCAGATGAGCATTAGCTTCACCATACATTACTATTAATGCTAGATTCAGTGAAGGAAATAGCTCAGAGCTTGAACTGAACCATTGACCCATGTGGTTCAGAAATTTCATCTCATCAAAGCTACTTTAGTCTACTGTTTTGTTTTAGGTGTTTTATTTATACTTTGCCTTTTTTCTTTGTTGTTATTTATTGGTCCTTGCTTAGGCTGGATGGAAGGAATTTTTTTTACAAATTTTGAGAAAAAAACTCGTGTATTGTTGGAGTATCTAATATCTTTACAGCTGGATAACTTACCTCACTTTAACTGCTCAACTGTGAAGTCAAAGTAAAACATTTTTGTTCAAACTTAATGAAGCAGATAATCTTTCACAAAAGCACAAAAAAACATTATAATTAATGGCTCAGCATAAGTTCATTAATTAATTAAGCGATAAACTTTTAAGGCCATTAATAGTTTCAAGTTTTCGTTCAAGGCTAACGTTTTGAGGGGAGGGTGGGATTAATCAGTTGCACTGATCCCAGTACTGGAGCTGGTACTTTATTTTATTCAAACCAGAAAGGATGAAAGGCAAAGTTAACCTCTACAGTATTTGAACTTAGGATATAAAGAGCTGGAAGAAATGCTACAAAACATTTATTCAGATGCTCTGTCTGCTTGCCACTTTATCAACGCCATTAACAATATTTGTATTGGTAAGGTGACAAGCTGGCAGAATTATTAACACACTGAGTAAAAAGGTTTAGTGGCATTCTGTCCATCTTTGTGATCTGAGTCCAAAATTCTGCTGAGGCCAACATTGCCTTTCATCCTTTTGGGGTTGATAAAATAAGTACCAGTTAAGCATTGGGGTTGATGTAATTGATTTACTCCCACCCCCAAAATTACTGGCCTTGTGCCAAAACTTGAAATCGGTATTTGTTTTGGTAACATGACAAACTAATGCTAATTGGATCCTGAATTAGGATGTTCCAATTTTCAAGGAGGAAGGATATTATGGAACATACTTCCTAACACAAACTTGATTTAGGGTAACAATTTACTCTGAAAAGATGCAGTTACTGGAGTGGTAATTATTATGTGTACTTAATTAAAAATGAACAACAACAACAACAACAGCAACAATGCCATTATTATCATCTCCACTACTATCACCATTGCCATCGTCACCACCACCACCACCACCACCACCACCACCACCATCATCATCATCATCATCATCATCATCACCATCATCATCACCACATATTCCAATATCTTCTATCTTTTTTTACTTGTTTCAGCCTTGTTGAGGCACTGCCTGGAAGTGTATAGTCAATCAAATTCACCATAGTACTTACTTTTTAAATCTGGTACTCTTTTATTCACTGCTTTTGTTGAACCTCTGACTTACAGGTACATAAAGAAGTTGACACCTGTTGTCAAACAGTGGCAATAAGGTGGCAGAGTCAAACATGTACACATATAAAATAGACACATGCACATATATGACAGGCTTCCACACAGTTTCCATCTATCAGATTTACTCCTACAACATGGATTGACCAAGTCAGACCTGATTAAGTAGACTGATAATCACAGCCATTCTTGCAGTGACTGACTGATCGCTTGATTTTTCTGTTTGTTACTCAGTGAAGGAAAACTACCATTCAGAGTTTACTTGGTACTGATATCAGTAATACTAACATTATTGATATCTACTGTATTACTAGATATCAATAATCCTTCCTGCTAAAGACACAAGGCCTGAAATTTTAGGAGAGGCAGGGTTAGTTGGTTACATTGACCCCAGTGTTTCACTGGTATTTAATTTATCAACCCTGAAAGGATGAAAGGCAAAGTCAACCTCAGCAGAATTTGAACTTAGACTGTTAAGATGGACGAAATGCCAGTAAACATTTTGCCTGGGGTGCTAACGATTCTGCCAGCTTGCAACCTTTTTACCAGATTATCAATAATGCTAGTAACAGTTACATTTAAAAGTCCACCTTATGAATTACTATTTGTTTCTGTTGAAAACATTTGAATTTTCTTTCTATTTCAGGTATATTATGAATATTTGGTGCTTGCTTTAGGTTTACAACTAAACTTCGACTGGGTAAGCATAATATCTTTCTGTATATATATATATATATATATATATATATATATATATAAACTTTTGTTCACCATTATATATATATATATATATATATATATATATGTGTATTTATTTTATCCTAATAAATAATAATTCGGATAGAATAAATGGGTTAATAGAAACCAAGGTAGCAAAGATCACAAAATAATTGTGGTGTAATTCCTGTTAGTGAGGCAGAAACTCCTTGATATTTTGGGTATTTGAGTATATATAAAAATTTAAGGAATGGAGTAAACGCATGTTATAACTGCATACTTTATTCCGACACATGTTTCGAAGAATTACAATTTATGCGATCCATAGGAATCGTCGATGTTAAAAATGTAAACTTCTCCTCTATATATATAAACAACTTTTGTTCACCATTATCTTTTAATCCTTTAGCATTCAGATTTCTCTGTCAAATAAAGGGTAAAGACCGCCTTTGGTCATGACTGACCATAGGAAGCACCTAGAAAGTTCCCCTCTGGGGCACAAGTCCTAGAAAGGTTGTTTGTGGAAGACCAGCAATCGCCCATGCATACCAACTTTCTCTCTCTCCATGCCACTGATGTTATCCAAGGGAAAAGCAAAGGCTGATAAAGCTTGGCACCAGTGATGTCACAACTCATTTCTACAACTGAGTGAACTAGAGCAATGTGAAATAAAGTGTCTTGCTCAAGAACGCAACACACAGTTCAATTCCGGTCCAGGAATCGAACTCACTACCTCATGATTGTGAGCACAAGTGCTCTAATCACTGAACCATGTGCCTTCATACTACAGATATAAAAAAAATTAATCATGTAGCTTAGAAATTTTGAAGATGCAATTATTTACTTTTAGAATGACATTGCAAGGTTCAGTATCCACTTTTTCATGCTTTCCTGGGTCAGATGGATTTTGTTGAATCAGAGTGTCTGATTATATATATAACCCTACTTGATCACAAAGGCTCAGAGTGGAGATGGAGCCAACCGTGCGTGCACACACACACACACACACACACACATGTATATGCCCACACACATTGTGTGTGTGTATATGTGTGTGTGTGCACATAAGCATGTATGACTAAGTGTTTATTTCCCTATCTTGACATGTGTGCACTGATTGTAAACATATGAATTGCATCGTTTTTTTTCATTGTTTTGCTGTCCTCTAGAGTGTTCATTGTTAGGTAACCTGAGGGAATCATTGACCTGCTAGGAAACAGGTGAGGGTAGTAACAGGGATGACATCCAACTGTAGAAAATTCTACCTCAGTGGAATCTTATCTGACTGATGCAAGCATGGCAAAGTAGGTGTTAAAACATGATGATGACAATGACGAGGATGATAACAATGATGATGATTATGCTTTGCTGCTAAATGTAAACAAATATAAACAAATATTTATAATTTTCCATGAACAAAAAAAAAAAAATTACATTAAAAATTGGACTCATCCTAACTAGTTTCATCGCTAGAGATTCGTTGTTGGAGAACAAGTACTTTCATTTTCTGTCCACAGGGTGATTGCCAGATTAAGGCTATTTATATCAAACATAGTGGAGGCGCAATGGCCCAGTAGTTAGGGCAGCGGACTCGCGGTCATAGGATCGCGGTTTCGATTCCCAGACTGAGCGTTGTGAGTGTTTATTGAGCGAAAACACCTAAAGCTCCACGAGGCTCCGGCAGGGGATGGTGGTGAACCCTGCTGTACTCTTTCACCACAACTTTCTCTCACTCTTACTTCCTGTTTCCGTTGTGCCTGTAATTCAAAGGGTCAGCCTTGTCACCCTGTGTCACGCTGAATATATCCCGAGAACTACGTTAAGGGTACACGTGTCTGTGGAGTGCTCAGCCACTTTCACATTAATTTCACGAGCAGGCTGTTCCGTTGATCGGATCAACTGGAAGCCTCGACGTCGTAAGCGACAGTGTGCCAACAACAAATATCAAACATAATCTAGAATTCAGCTGAAATATGAGCATGCATTAGATATTATATGTTATGAGGTGTTATATAATATCAACATGTAATCAGGTTGCTTTTGGTATCTTTCCAGGTAAAAGGCTTGCCTGAAGCTTTGATGTCAGATCCTCGAATTTGTTCCAATTACAGTGTTCACACTGTTGGCAAAACATTTTCTGCATTACAGTCCTTTGAAGGCGGCAATGCTATATTCACAGTACCAGCTACCCCCATAAAATGTGGGGGAGCCCCACAGAAGATTATGTATTTAGCTGAAGAATATTTTAATAAGGTAAGTCCAGTCTTCTCTTTTTATTTGGGAAACAGTTTATACATATTCAAAGGAATGGATATCGATTAATTATGAGAATAGCCTTTTCTCTTCTTGAGGTCGATCGAATTAGTATCTGTTGATAAAGTATGGACTTCAGTTGAAATTACCTGATTTCTTATCTAATCTATGAAATAATTGATGTAGTCAACTACATCATAAATGGTAGTATCCTTGCATAACTACAGTCCAGTGACTATAACCAATACAAGGATAAGAGCAAAAGAACATGACGAATACCTAATTCTGACTGAATGTATAGTGAACTGGCATCATATGAACAATGATGACATATACATAAGAACATTCTTACAAACTCACACAGAGAACCATATATATATGTGTATGTGTATATATATATATATATATATATATATATATATATATATATATATATACACACACTGCGTGGCATCTTGGGCAAGTGTCTTCTACTATAGCCTCGGGCCAACCAAAGCCTTGTGAGTGGATTTGGTAGACGGAAACTGAAAGAAGCCCATCGTATATATGTGTATGTGTGTGTATATGTTTGTGTGTCTGTATTTGTCCCCCCAACATCACTTGACAACCGATGCTGGTGTGTTTACGTCTCCGTAACTTAGCGGTTCGGCAAAAGAGACCGATAGAATAAGTACTAGGCTTCCAAAGAATAAGTCCTGGGGGTCGATTTGCTCGACTAAAGGCGGTCCTCCAGCATGGCCACAGTCAAATGACTGAAACAAGTAAAAGAGTAAGAGTATATATATATATATATATATATATATATATATATATATATGTATCTTATCTATAAAGGGCAGATTTTCTCTGTGTGTGTGTGTGTGTGTGTGTGTGTGTGTATGTTTAAAATTCATACATTTACACAATTCCAAATTTCTTGGATGAAATCTATCTCTCCATCTGTATATGGATGTGTGTGTGTGTGTATCTATGTATATATATATAAGTATATACATATATACACGTGTGGATACATGTATGTGCATGTATATATGTGGATCTCACATATATATTTCTTTCTCTCTCACTTTTCTCTCTCTCTCTCCTTTCTTCTCTCCTCCCTCTCTCGCTCTCCTCCCTCTCTCTTCTCTCTCCCTCTCTCTTCTCTCTCCCTCCTCTCTCTCTCTCTCTCTTCTCTCTCCCTTTCTCCCCTCCTCATCAAAACACCAGCTCCTCTTCGTCTATCATAGTTTCGTATTCCTCCAGCCTCATACTCTGCTCAGTTGAGGGATATCATCTTGTGGGTACTTGGTAGCCTCACTGGTGCTCATGTTACGTTAAAAGCACCCAGTCCACTCTGTTAAGTGGCTGGCATTAGGAAGGGCATCAAGATGTAGAAACCATGCCAAAGTAGATATAGAACCTGGCTCTCTGGAATTCCACAGTGTTCATTGGGTTTATAACAAATGAGGGAAACGGAAAGTGGAGTTAGCAAGAATCTTTATTTAGCACAACAATTGTTTCGACCCTCCCTGTATCTGTCTTTTACTGGTAGGATATTGCACAGCTAGTTGTGTTGCATCCTTTAGTGCAGGCTGCATCTCATCAGCCATCTTGTTTTTAAATAAGATACTTCACCTTATATATAGGCGCAGGAGTGGCTGTGTGGTAAGTAGCTTGCTTACTAACCACATGGTTCCGGGTTCAGTCCCACTGCGTGGCACCTTGGGTAAGTGTCTCCTACTATAGCCTCAGGCCGACCAAAGCCTTGTGAGTGGATTTGGTAAATGGAAACTGAAAGAAGCCCGTCGTATGTATGTATGTATATATATGTATGTGTGTTTGTGTTTCTGTGTTTGTCCCCCCACCATCGCTTGACAACCGATGGTGGTGTGTTTACGACCCCCGTAACTTAGCGGTTCGGCAAAAGAGACCGATAGAATAAGTACTAGGCTTCCAAAGAATAAGTCCTGGGGTTGATTTGCTCGACTAAAGGTGGTGCTCCAGCATGGCCGCAGTCAAAATGACTGAAACAAGTAAAAGAGTAAAAGAGATACACACACACACACACACGTACATGCACTCACTTACATATCTACCAACCTTTTGTCACTTTTTCTTATTGTCTAGCTCTTCTTTTGTTTTCAGACTGGCAAGCGTGATAAAGCCAACATTTTATTCAACACTTCTCTAGGTGTGATGTTTGTTGTGAAACACTATTCTGAAAAGCTGTATGAGATTGCCAAAAACCGGTAAGTTTATGCATATGCTTACAATATCTCATTTCAGCAACTGGGGTTTCTTTCATATTACATGCAATGATCCCATTAAACATGATGGAACCACACCAGTTTCTCTAGTTTCCCCTTGTGTGAAGTGAGTAAGCAACATTTTCCTTGGACAGGATAGTGGTCTATCACAGAATATTCTCATATGATCAGTAATATATTGCATATGATTAGGGACACTGAAGTGATGTGGAATAAACCTTTCTTTTCGGAA
>NC_142945.1:18346154-18353654 GCF_046866305.1 Octopus bimaculoides | reverse complement strand
ACTGTCTCGAGGTTTTCAATCAATTATTTTGTTCTACAAGGTGGTATCAAAAGGCTCCCGGACTAGTTATGTTTAATAAAAAATAACTTATTCACCTAAGTTTTAACATCATCTCCTTCGAAATAGTCACTTTGCACAGCAATACACTGGTCCCAGCATTTCTGCCACTTTTGGTATCCGGCCTGGAAGTTATTTTCTGTAAGCAAGTGAAGGGCCTTCTGTGATCCATTCTGGATCACAACAATGGTGATAAATCGGTGGCCTTTGAGCTGCATTTTCATCTTGGGGAAGAGATGGGAGTCCGCAGGTGCTAAATCTGGTGAATAGGGCAGGTGCAGAAGTGATACTATGTTGTTTTCGGTGAGAAGCTTACAAAGGAGGAGAGCTTGGTGACAGGGTGCATTGTCATCATGAAGAATCCTATTCTTTGCACCCCACAGATCTGGTCCCTTTCACTGAATGTCCTCCCTCAGACACTTAAAAACATTGCACTAGAACTCTTGATAGATGGGCTGGCTCTGGGGGACAAATTCTCAATTTCCAGGGATGACACTTGTAGTAAATCTTTCAGATCACTCATCATCTTCCAGAGACATTTTTCTGCTTTTGAAGTGCCCATGCCGCTCAAAACATTGTGTACGACCCATTGCCTTGTCACCGTAAGCTTACTGAAGCATGCTCAATGTTTCTGTAGCAGACTTCCCAAGCTTAAAGCAAAATTTCATGTTGGCTCTTTGTTCCTGTCCATGACAAAATCACAGGCTACAGCACATATGTGATCACAAAAACACAAATTTCACAACTTGCAAAAGTAAACACAGTGATGTCACTCAACACACTGCCTCATGAAGGTCACTGCTAGCTCTTACTGCGCATGCAACTGTGTGCTGCCATCTGTTGGCATGCTACAAAACCAGTCTGGGAACTTTTCGATACCATCCTGTATTTTGTGGTGGATTTGTAGTCTCAGTAGACTATTGGTCAAACTGTCTTGTGCTATTTAGTTTTAATCCTTTAAAGATTAAGATGACTTTGTTGTTCATCCTTTCAAAGCTGGTAAATAAGTATTGGTCTGTGTAGTGTGGTTGATATATTTGACTGGACTGTATTCTTGAAGGCAGTGTCACAGCATGACCACAGCACAATGGCAGAAACAAGCCAATATGGGAGTCTCTGTGTGGTTGTTCACTATGAGAGAAATAGTAATCAAATGTCTCTTAAGCCTCTATATGACCATCTTGAAAAAGAGAGCTACACATTGGATAATGGTTGTCTAAACTGGCACTCTGTCAGGACAGAAAAAGTTCCAGTTGATCCAAGCAATAGAACAGCCTCATGAAATTAACATGCAAGTGGCTGAGCACTCCACAGATACGTATACCCTTAATGTAGTTCTCAGGGAGATTCAGCATGACACGGAGCGTGACAAGGCTGACCCTTTGAAATACAAGTACACCTCATTTTTGCCAGCTGAATGGACTAGAGCAATGTGAAATAAAATGTCTTGCTCAAGGATACAATGCACCACTGGGAATCGAAATCATGATCTTATGACCATGAGCCAAATACCCTAACCACTAAGCCATGCACCTTCATTAATATAGTCTAAGATGCACTATGTCTAAGCAAAAGGTAGGAGGTTACAGTTGGAACACATTTCATGATATTGGTCTGCTCAGTTGTGACCAACCTGAGGTTAAACAATGAGAACCACCTCTTGTTTAGTTAATAGATTTCTACCTCTAATTGCTGTGGAGGCACAATGGCCCAGTGGTTAGAGCAGTGGACTCACGGTCATAGGATCGCGGTTTCAATTCCCAGACTGGGCGTTGTGAGTGTTTATTGAGCGAAAACACCTAAAGCTCCACGAGGCTCTGGCAGGGGATGGTGGCGGACCCTGCTGTACTCTTTCACCACAACTTTCTCTCACTCTTACTTCCTGTTTCTGTTGTACCTGTATTTTTCAAAGGGCCAGCCTTGTCACACTGTGTCACACTGAATATCCCCGAGAACTACGTTAAGGGTACACGTGTCTGTGGAGTGCTCAGCCACTTGCACATTAATTTCCCGAGCAGGCTGTTCCGTTGATCGGATCAACTGGAACCCTCGACGTCATAAGCGACAGAGTGCCAACAACCTCTAATTGCTACAGTTAGTTTCTTATTATCTTTGTATGGAAATGTCTAAGTGGAAAGATATGAAATTACTGTCTCTTAGCTACAAGTTCATATCTATCGCCTGTGCAAAGGATCATAGCATATGTTTTATATGTCCCAGTTTATCTCGGGGGAAAAGTTACTTGTCCAGGAGGAGATTTGTTTCTCATCTGCTTGAAGCTTCATAGACAGGAATTAATCACTAAGTATATGAATTAATGAAAGTATTCCCTGTTGAAATTAGTTTTAATCTGAACTGTCTTACAATGTTCTTTCAAATTATTTCTTAATCGTTTATTACTGTTTGTCATCAAATATTTTCATTCATGTATCAGAGTTGGATATCTACCATGTTTTGTGATGTATCACTATTTGTCATCAATTAATATTAGTCATCCATCTATCACAGTCGTCTACCATTGTTATCATCTATTGCAGTTATGTCTCTGTTAGTTATTCATCACTGTTTGTTACCCACCACTGTTAGTCATCTATCAATATTAGTCATTCATCTATCACTGTTAGTCATTATAACTATTTATTAATCTATCACTGTTACTCACCCATCACTGTCAATCATCTATCACTGTCAGTCATCTATCACTGTCAGTCGTCTGTCACTTGTAGTCATGTGATCTTTTGTTTTCAGCCAGTCAGTGTGGTGTTCTGTCTAAAAACTTGATGGCAAAAATGAAAGGACAAAAAGACCTTCAGTCTAAGGTAAGGAATCAAATTAATTTTCTGTTACTTTCTTGTTATATCTTCTCTGTTTTGCTGGAATTTCTTTCATCGCTGAATGTTATCATCAATCTACATTTAATTACATCTACATTTAATTACATATGGCCTCCTGGAGTAATAGAGAGGAAAGATGAGGAGCTATGTTTAGACTGGAGTTTAGGTCAGAATGCTTACAACTAAATGTTCTCCACCAAAGGCAATCATTTTCAGTCATTGGATCAGGGTCATGCTGAGGCACCAGCTTTAAAGGTTTTTTGTCAAATGAATTAACCTTCGTACTTATTCTCTCAGTTTCTTATGCTAAGCCACTAAGTTATGGGGGACAGAAACAAACTATGGGTGCCTTTATGTTGCACTAGGACTCACAAGCCTGAAAAATTAGGAATGCTCAGCTGGAGAGGGATGAAGGGGACATGCCTGTATGCAAGGATGACCATGGTTTTACTTAATTTGACATGTGTTCTCAAGCACGGCAAACTGTCAGATATATATATATATGCATGAATATATATATATATATATATATATATATATATATATATATATATATATATATATACATATATATATTTAAAAAATGCACAACATTCCCAAAACATGGATAAATGATAAGAGCTCATCCAGAAAAGAGAATGCCTTTAAGAAATGCAGAGGCCAGGTCCAACATGCTCTGAGACAGACGAAGGAGGCTTGGTGGTCTTTCAAGGCTACTGAACCCCAAGAAATGGAGAGGCGGGGAATCTTCAGCTTTCTTCAATGTTACAAAAGGCACGAAGCAAGGTTGTCTTATGGCCCTTATTCTGTTTGCGCTCTTCTTTTCAGTGATGCTAAGGTATACTTTTGGTGACATACCAAGTGGTGTCAAATTCCAGTTTCAAACAAGTGGTGGACTATTCAGTCATCGTTTCAAAGCCAGAACACTGCTTGTGTACCATCTGAATCAAACCCAGGTGTCTGCTCCAACAGTTATAATTGTTGGGGACTTGGTGGGTTGATATATAAAATTTATATGCATATATATGTGTATATGCATACATGCACATTATATATATATACAGCAGGCATGGCTGTATGGTAAGAAGCTTGCTTTTCTATCACATGGTTCCAGGTTCAGTCCCAATGTGTCACACCTTGTGCCAACCAAAGCTTTGAGAGTGGATTTGGTAGATGGAAACTGAAAGATCATTGTGTGTATATATACATATATATATATATATATATACATATATATATATATATATATATATATATATATATATATGTGTACATACAGGGTGCCTCTGCCAAAATTGATATAATTTTAACTATGAATATCTGAGTAACTACATGTCTAAGGCAAACGAAATTACAGAGGCTTCGTGTTGAACAATAAAAGATTTATTTATCAATATTTGAACAAGAAATTCAGAGGGATGTAGATTTTATAATTGCTTTCACAAAGCTTCACAAACATTCAGTATGCACACTACCTGTAACATAATATACATCAAGTCGGTAGTCCAGCTCTTGCCAGACATGCTGTAGCATGTCTTGCATAGCATTCTCCAGCACCTCAGTGACTTTCTGCTTTAGGCTTGTAGGAAGAGTGGGGATATAAATTACTCCTTTGACATAGCTCCATAGAAACAAATCACAAGGTGCCAAGTTAAGTGAACGTGATGGCCATTTCAACATCACATTGTTATTATCACTGGCATGCTCAATCCAAACTTAGTTTTTACATATTTTACTAAAATTTGAGATCATTTGAGCAAGAATTGGCTATGGTATCATTTTTTTGACGCACGCACGCACACATTATCTGAAACGTACAGTATTATACATCCGTCATAGCTGATCTTACCAATTGTTTTGCGCTAGGAATACAACAGAGTGTTAGGTAACAATCCGGTTATGTAACCTTATAAACTGATTGGTAAAATCAGCCATGTTAGATATATAATACTGTACATTTCAGATAATATACCCACTCTATAGACAGATATACAAGCACATCTTTTCCCCGACTTACGTGTGTGTACACGCGCGCGCGCGCGTGCATATAAGGTATCGAATTTATGGGTGTATTAGGCTGACGTTTCTGTGGTGTATGCTTGAGAAGTATGTGTACATGAAGCTCCACTGCAAATGATGACAGTTTACCATAGTATTTAATCCTAGCTATGTTGTTGAGACTGCAGCAACATGAAATAAAGTACCTTATACCAAAACACAAAGCACCACCCAGTTCGGGAACTGAACTCCTTATCTTAAGACTGTGAGCCTAATGCGTCACAGTCGTATATATAAAAACAAACTTCTATGTATATGTGACCCTGTTTGTGTTTATGGTGTGTCCATAAATACCCCGCGTCTTACCGGCTCAACAGATAAGTATAAATAAAATAAGCAGAGTTGATATACTTTAAAAAATTTCAAAGTAGCGCTCTAGCACGGCCGGTCATAGACCAATGGTTAGTATAAATAAAATAGTCCATTTGCATATTTAAGGCTCAAAAACAAATTTTTTCCTGTCAAGGGAGATAACTCTAAACGAAATTTTCTGAAGTAAATCTTAGTTCTGTCCCTTGAAATTTATTGGGCGTTGTTATCTACATCTTCGTAATTGAATAACACTAAAATAATTTTCTAAGCGAGGAAAATAAATCAGTTTTTATTATAGTGCACTCTCATACGTGTAAATTGCAGGGGTAAAAACTAGAAAATGAAGCTTAAAAGCCTCCTTATAAAGTATAGGACATATCTTTATTTTTTTGTAATTTTATATCACTATGTATAAGAAGTTACAGGCATGGTTGTGTGATTGAGAAGTTTGCTTCCGAACCACATGGTTTCAAGTTTAGTCCCAGCCATGGTAACTTGGGCAAGTCTCTTCTTCCTTAGCCCCAGGCCAACCAAAGCTTTGTGAGTGGACTAGGCATACGGAAACTGGAAGAAGCTTGTCATATGTGTGTGTGTATGTGACTAGCGTAGCTAGAGTGTCTGCTGCTTTGGGTGGCCCTTTCGTTTTCCGCCCCTGGACCCCACAAAAACACATATTGCTTACAGCAGACCCAAAAGTGGTTACCCTTTAAAAGTGCCGACCAGAGCGGTCTGATCCTACTGCCCCTCTCAGCTATGCTAATGATGTGTGTGTGTGTGTGAGAGAGAGAGAGGGTGCATGGCCTAGTGGTTAGGGTGTTGCACTCACAATCTAGTGATTATGATTTCAGTTCCTAGATTGGGTGGTGCATTGTGTTCTTGAGAAAAACACTTCATCTCACGTTGCTCTGTGACCACTTCAACACCTGATGCATGGTACACAGTGCACCTGTTCAGGCAATGTCGATTTGATGGAGGGAGTGAACTAATGTGTGGCATGAACATTTGCTCATTATAAACAGAACATTTCTGTAGGTCATTTGGCAAAAGAAAAAAAGCTAAATGCTCATATGTCATTGTTGACGAGAGAGTCCAACATATATACGTATATTTATGTATGTGTGTGTGTGTGTGCATATGTTTGTGTCTCTGTGTCTTGACATTATGTGATAGCTATAAAATGGTTGGCAGTGTCATGTAAGCAGTGTCATTCATTTCCAGCATTCTGCAAGAACATGTCTGGCCTTGGGGAAATATAACCTTACTTGGAAACAAGTGATTGTTGTTTAAACTGGAATGGAATCTAACCGTAGGAAATCTGCCTCTGTAAATTCCATGGCTTAGTGGTTACATTATCAAACTCAAGGTCGCAAGATTGTGATTTCAATTCCTGGACCAGGCGATGCCTTGTGTTCTTGAGCAAAACACTTCATTTCACATTGTTCCAGTCCATTCAGTTGGCAAAAATGAGAATTCCTGTGAGTCAGCATGACTTGAGAAGGAAACTTTACTTTACTTTATTTACCATGCAAGCATGGAAAAGTGGATGTTGTAATGATAACTATGATGAAGAAGACGGGCTCTATGTCCAAAATAAAAACGTCTGTACAGAATTATATTACTATCCAATCAGTCATCAGTCAAATTTGCTTTAAAGTCTTTTGTCATATATTTAGATATTACAGTTTTCTCCCTTCATACCCCACTCGTGATGCTACATGGACTGAAGGGGTAAACACATTGGAGCTCATCACAGCTTGCTGGATCCTTGTCAAACCATCCAACCTATACCAGCATGGAAAACAGTCGTTAAATGATGATGATGATGATGTTTTATTATCTTACAAATGGAAGGACATGTTGGACATGTCTGTCTTGGTTGTACGCTGCCTGAAAAGAACCCCCCCCCCCCAAAAAAAAAAGACAGGTTGTGTCTAGAACGTTTTTGATAGAGAACTACCAGGGTTTAAACATCAACAATATACTAAATAACACCACTTATTATTTATAAACTGTTTCCATTTGCATGCTTTTAATTTTGTTTGATTTCAAGGTATTGTCTTTTTGCTTTTTCTGTAGTATACTGGCTACACTTCCTGCCCACTGGTAACCAGCTCTTCCAAGTGTATCCTAGCAGAGTTTGACTTCACTAATACACCAACAGAGACCTTTCCATTTGACCAAAGTAAAGAAAGAAGATCTATGTTTTTACTAAAGAGTCATGTCTTACCACCTATGTACT